>NW_026034425.1:0-439 GCF_019186545.1 Solanum stenotomum
TTCAAGTTCAAGTTCAAGTTTTAAGTTCTAAGTTCTAGTTCAAGATCAAGTTCTAAGTTCAAGTTCAAGTTCTAAGTTCAAATTCTAAGTTCAAATTCTAAGTTTAACTTCAAATTCTAAGTTCAAGTTCTAAGTTCAAGTTCTGAGTTCAAGTTTTAATTTCAAGTTCAAGTTTTAATTTCAAGTTCAAGTTCCAAGTTCAAGTTCAAGTTCAAGTTCAAGTTCAAGTTCTAAGTTTAACTTCAAATTCTAAGTTCAAGTTCAAGTTCTAAGTTCACGTTCAAATTCTAAGTTCAACTTCAAATTCTAATTAAGTTCATGACATTCAAACATTCATCTTCTACTCATAACACTTCAATTACTAATTTCTAACTTCAAATTAACACTTTACTAACTAGTCCTAAAATCAATTCCAAAAAAATCTCAATTTAACCTCAAA
>NW_026034426.1:0-1061 GCF_019186545.1 Solanum stenotomum
AAATCCCTCAATTTATAGAAAACAGATGATAGTGTGAAAAGGTTCTTATTGTGCCTCACCAGAAGGTCACAAACCTTTGGAAAAGTGTCACGCCCCGAGCCTACACCCTGGATGTGGCCGGCACTCGAAGACCATTGTTGGCCCCCAAGCGAACCTTTGGCCTGGCTTTCTTAACTCAGCAGAAACTTAACTCGACAGCAACTCAATGCAATGCAAGGTTATAAAACAACCTAACTGATAAAATCTGGCCAAAAAGGCAACTCAAGTCCCAAAATAGAATATTTACATATATACATAGATGAGAGACTCAAAACCAACTGACTGACTGTCTATGAAGCCTCTATAATACTGAGATGGATGTTGGGACAGACCCCACAACATCCTAACAAAGCAAAACTTAAAGAACAACATAATCGAGTCCTCCGGAACACAAAGAGGCTCACCACTGACTCTGAAGAGCTCAACTGGATCAACGGCGTACTGAAAGCTAACCCTGGGTACCTGTGTCTGCATCGTCATAAGATGCAGGCCAACTGGCATCAGTACATTGAATGTACAAGTATGCGAGCTGGAAAGCTAAACCACAACTTAAGCTAGGAAGGAGTACAAAGGAACTCTTACCTTGGCTCTGTTCAACTCTTGAATAACTGAACTCAATATATAAAGCAATAAGACACATGCAATATATAAAGCTTGTTAAAAATAGTGTAAACAACTTAGTTCATTAAGGATAAAACGATAACAAAGTCAACTTTACTTATATAAAGTAATATAACTTTAGTGGGAGATTCTTTAACCGACAATCACTACTATGAGCCCTAGTGGTGATACAACGTTTTACCTCACGTTTCCCAAGGACCATCCTATACCTTGCCGTGATATAGGAAGCTAACTTTACTAAGTGGATTCACTAGCTTAATCTTACGGATTCATCTAAAAAGTATGACCCGTTAACTCCCATGTTGGCGCATGGTTCTTATGGAGAGTTGAGTTAATATGAACTCGTGTCTCCAATTCGATGCTCAAGACTGCTCCCAAAAATACTTAGCTCATAAGTGTTT
>NW_026034427.1:0-281 GCF_019186545.1 Solanum stenotomum
GTTGGCCAATTTTAGGCCGTTACTTTTTTTTCTATTATTTTAGTGCGTTGGCCACGTTTGGCCATGAGGATTCTTCCACGTTTTATGTTAAAAACCCCCCTCAACCTCTATATAAAGACACTCATTTACACTTAAGAAAACCAAGAAAAAAGAACCAGAAAAACACACAACATATTCCCCTTCCAAATGTCCAGAAAAACCATCTCCCTTACTCAATCCACCAACTCCTAAAAATCCCTCTTGTAATATCCAACTTGTAAAAAAAGTTTTGTTTAAGTGTG
>NW_026034428.1:0-404 GCF_019186545.1 Solanum stenotomum
AGCCGTAGATTGAACCTCTAATCGGTTCATCAGCACTCTGTTTCCAAAGATTCTCGTTTTCTTCTTGTGTAAATGGTCTGTCCTGACTCTCAAGAGGTAGAGTACTACGATATTCCTGAGATATTCGCATATACCTATCCTGTAATTTAAACAAAGAACTCTACGAATAAGAATGTAATATATACAAGGAAAAGAAAAAAAAATTAGTTTGAATGGAGTTCTTACATATGTCTCTTGAGCACGTGGCTCAATCCATCTTTCTTCTTATGTGGGGTTCGTACTCTTCTTGACGTGAGTAACCTTGAACATCTCTGGTACAGCTACCGGCCTACCCAACTCTTTTTCCTGCAAATAACATATATAGACTTTGATCTCTTTAATCTCCAAAAAGTACTTATCAAAAA
>NW_026034429.1:0-316 GCF_019186545.1 Solanum stenotomum
ACAAAGACAAGTAATCTAACTAACTACGTCGGGCTCCCATAAACCCGACGGGTACGCTCGTGCACAATAAAAGAAACCACCTGCACGGACCCCCATAAGCCCGGCAGATGCACCGACAGTTGAAGTAAAATAATGGAGCTAGAAGGTCTATCACAATATTACCAATTTCCGGACTTTTAACTGAACCATTCCCAATTATATTCCAAGATCTCATTACGTCCCGGACTTTAATCGAAATCTCTCCAACCTCCAAAACCTCAACCTACAGATGAGAATAATCAAGACTAGCTGAAGCTTTAGTGAGGAATTGGGAATA
>NW_026034430.1:0-1325 GCF_019186545.1 Solanum stenotomum
TCTATCGTTTATTGCTACTGAATAATTAACACTTATTATAAATTTAAATTTCTGGTAGATTAAATTTCCTTTTACTGCACTTATTATACTTCTTTCTATTGGTTCTACTATTCTGTCATCCGCTAAGTATATTTCTATTGGTGTATCTATTCCTTCTCTAAAACAAGCTTTTATTAATATCTCTGTTCCACCTAAGTGTACGTATTTTATTGGTTCTTTAGCTTTAATTTCTTGTATTTCTTTATTTATTATTCTTTTATTTATTATAGGTATTCTTGTTTTTCCTTTGGTATATTTACAATCTATTATATGTTATTTTTGACTCACTACAAAGTATTCCTCTTTTTGTCTTTTAAATATATTTCTTATTAATGGTATCTTAAATATTTTTTCTACACTAAGATCTAATTATTTTTCTTTTATTTGTTCAAATATATTAATATCAAATATTACCTTCTGTTCTGTAGATTCTTCATTTGTATATTCTTCTTTATTTATTATTTGTACGTCCTTTTCAGTCATCATTATTTGCTTCTATTTCATTTTCAGATATTTTGTTTTCAAACGATTCAAATTCATATATACTATCATCACTTTCTGGTTCATAATCGATATAATCTATTTGTGTATATGTTTCATCATTAATTATTATTTCAGATATTTGTTTTTTCTTTGGATTTTTGGGTAATTTACAATCTTTAGCGGAATGTCCTAGTTTTCCACAATTATAACATGTACATTCTGTTATTTTTTTCTTTGGTCTAAAAGGTCTTTCTGCTTTAGTATTTTTTATGTAATATCTTCTTCTTGGTCGTTTATACCTATATTGGGATTTATATTTTTTATATTTCCCTGATTTTCTATATTTCTTTTTATAATAATTATCATTGCATCCGAATTGAGGTGCTATCTTATCTTTACAACATGCTAGGTTTCTGATTATTGTTTTTTCCATTTTTATGTCTTCTCTATATTTTTCACATATTGCTGAATACCATTTTTGTAGATATCTCATTCTTGCTCCAAGTGTATTTTGTAATCCTGCTTCGTTCCAATCTTTTATTATTTTAGAACTAAATGGTTCTGGTAATTTTGTAAAATATAATTTTCTTATTTCTTTTGATTCTTCTGCATTATATGTTCCTTTGTAATAATATTCTCTAAATACACATGTATATTCGTCTATGTAGCACATATTACATATAGCTAATTTTAGCATTAAATTCCTATGTAACTGTTTTTCTTTATTCGGCTCTTCTACTTCTGTAGTTGTACTACTAAATTCATTTCTTATAACTATTTCATATTTATTTAATATATCGATT
>NW_026034431.1:0-1320 GCF_019186545.1 Solanum stenotomum
AATGGCATGACTAACCATTCAAAATGTCTTTCCTAGCATGTGAATGTTGTCCATTCTATACTTTCTTCATGCATTTTTACCTGCCAATATCCTGACTTACAATCGAATTTACTAAATATTCTTTTTCCTTGGATTCGATTGATTAATTCATTTTTATCAGGTAATTTATATGCATCAGTTCTTGTATTATCATTAAGTCTTTTGTAATTAATTACCATTCTTGTTTTACCTCGCACTATCTCACTATGATTTCTAACCATAAATGCTGTTGATCTATGTTTTGATGTAGATCTTCTTATTACTCCTAAATTTAGTAATTCTTTTATTTGTACACTAAAGTCTTTCATGTCTTGATTAGTTGCTTCAATGGCAGCTGTTTTTATTATGTATTCAGGGTTTATGATATTTAATTTACATACTACTTTATTATTTTCCTAGTATTTTAAAGGTTTTTCTCCTATTATTTCCATTTCATCTAATATTCTTACTATGTTTTCTAAGTCCTTAGGACTTCTAATTGTACCTATCCTGTTGATTCCTGTTTGGAAATTATAGAATTCATTTTCTACTTATATTAGAGTATAATCTTTTTCTCTTATATCATATTCTTCTTCTTCCTCGTATTGTTCTGTTTGGCTTAAATCTTTACAACACTGGCTTTTATCTTTGCAGTTTTTACAACATATCTGTGAACTATCATTTTCAGAAGTGCTTGGAGATATACCAGCTTGTCTTCCTTTTGTTTCAAATTTAATAGTTTGTACCGGTGTATAAGTAAGATGCTTAAAGAATATTACCCCATCTCTTGTAATTAATGTTCCCCCGTTATTTTGTATCATAAATTTTAATCCTAATACAAAATCTACATTTATGTTTAGATCTCTTACCCATATCCTGTCAAGTGTATACATTGGTTTATAAAATTCATTACATGTATTAATAAAACTTACCTGAGTTTTTCCGATATAATGTTGGTAGGTATTGCATGTTCCATCCATTTGCATCGCTGCAATTGGCTTGTCTAATGTCCTGATTAATTTTGGGGGTAAAATCTTTTTATTTATTATACTACCCATACATCCTGTTTCTACTAATGCTAAAGTTTCTAACTCAATATCTTGTATTTTAAGTCTGGCTAAGACTTTAATAGTAGTGAATTTTTTATCTTCATTACATATGAAATTTTCATAATGGTTTTCTCTAGTTTCTATGTTCATTAATTCTGCTTCTTGGGTAGATGTGTTGTACATCCCCCATTCTTCTGTTCTTTGGACCGATTCTGTATTTTCTTAAAGTTTTTGTTTTCCTTTTTCTAACGAC
>NW_026034432.1:0-345 GCF_019186545.1 Solanum stenotomum
TCATTCAACTTTCCTACTTTTACTAGACAACTTACTATATATATATATATATATATATATATATAGGAAGGAGTGTGGGAGGGGATGAGGTCTGAATTTTAAAAAAAAAACAATATATATTAGTAATACTTTAATCTTTAGTTTTAAACTAATATTTAATAGTTTATTTGATTTTTATCAAAGTGGATTATTTTATTCATGTGACAAGGTTTTTTCAAATAAAAGAGAGGGTGATTACACACACCAGTGATGTGTGTTTCTCAAACTAATAAGTGATAATTTATGTATGAAACTCACACTCCCAATAGTTTAGATATGAAATTCAAAAGAATAACTTAAGTGTGC
>NW_026034433.1:0-761 GCF_019186545.1 Solanum stenotomum
CCTTAAAGGAGATATTCTTAATGCTTTTTACTTAATCACATTTTATTCATTTTAAATTTTTTTTTTAAAGTTAAAGTATTTTTCTCAAATAAACTTTAAAAATGTTAGTCAAAACCTTTTCAATCAATTAAAAAAAATAAAAAATAAAAAATATACATATATATATATATATATAAACACACACTTAGTCATTTTCTAAAAGATGGTTAGTCAATTAATTTAAAAATGATTTTTATGCTTTAATTTATCAAATTGGTTTAAATTATTATTTTAAAATGAATCAAATAAATTCTAATTAATCTAGTTTTATTAATATTCTAATCATTTGCAATTTAATTCAAATGTTTCATTTTGGGTCCCTTTCTCTAAAAATAAAATAAAATAAAGTAAAAAATGCGTTATTTATTTAATTATGTTAAGTTAATCAAATATATTGTAAGTTATTATTTATCTTTTTATCATTATTTTCCTAAAAATAGTCAAATATATTTTAGTCAAGTCGCAGGTCAACCGCATGTTAGCGGGCACTTCGAATGCTTAAACCCTTCTCGAAGTGTAAATTGAACCCCGAACCTTCTTTGGTATTTTCAAATGATTTTTTCTGTTTAAATCTTTGAAAATCATAAGTTTTCTTAATTTCTTTAAAAAATTAAGTAGCGATTCTTTTCTAAGTATTTTTCTTGAATTGTTTTATACTTAGAACATTTCAAAAGTGATTTTTCTGAATACAGTAAAATTACGGCACAACAGAAATGGCGACT
>NW_026034434.1:0-443 GCF_019186545.1 Solanum stenotomum
CTTCCACCTTTGAGATGCTGAATTTCAAGCGGCCGTAACTTTCGGATTGAACGTCCGATTGATGCAATCCTTTGTTTGAAACCTCGTATTTTTTCGAGATCTATATGAGGAACCCATCGCCTTTGTCTGAATTTCCTTTTATTTTTTTCATCGTATTTCCGCTCGCGCGTAAGAATCAGTAAAACGCGTTTCTGGGAAAATCGGCACGCGCAAACCGCCTTTAGGCAGTTTGGTTGTGTAGATCTCGAAAAAATACGCGGATTGAAAAAAAAAATCTCCTGAAACGGACACCCGATGCCCGAGTTATGGCCGTTTGAAGTTTCCTAAATTCAAAGCCACCTTCCACCTTTAAGATGCTGAATTTCAAGCGGCCGTAACTTTCGGCTCGAACGTCCGATTGATGCAATCCTTTGTCTGAAACCTCGTATTTTTTCGAGATCTAT
>NW_026034435.1:0-314 GCF_019186545.1 Solanum stenotomum
ACCATTTATTAGACAATGAGGGTATATATATATGCACCATTTGTTAGCAAATGGAGGTATATACGCATCACTTTTTAACAAGGAGTATATTTGCTCTAAATCCTAAGTTGAGGGGTATATTTGCCTCTTTTCCCTAACATTAAAAATAAAAAAAATAAATTAAATTATTTTTTGCACTTCCATTTGATGAAAATGTATATGTGAGCCAGTTTTATAATGGTAGTAATATATGTGAGTCACTGTTATTAGAGCATAGATATGTGGGAGCCACTTTTGTGATAGAATTTTTTTGTTGTAGATTTTATTTGAACTTT
>NW_026034436.1:0-1331 GCF_019186545.1 Solanum stenotomum
TCCCTCTTATATAATAACAGAAAACATGTGTATATATTTGATATCAACATGGCAGCTTCAACCATTAATAAAGGGTATTTTTGTCATTTAGTGTTTTTCCATAAACTTTAGTTGTTCCACATAGTTTTCCAACCACCGCATCAGTATACGTGGCTTCCATGCCCCCTTCATCTATGTATTTTCTATGATCCTTCGAAGTCCTCTTCATCTTCCTATTTTTTCATCAGTTTTTCAGAATGTTGTTGAAATTTAACGTATTTCTTTATTTTAATTTTTTTTTTTTTGCCTTAGCTCTGTCTTTTCTTTTAATCAATTTTTATTTGCATATGATATGACCGATTAAAAAAAGAGGGAGGATTTTTATTCATCTTTATGAAATTGTTAATTGTATTGCAACTTGAACATCTGATAAATTTGATTCTGCATAAATTTTGAATGGAAAAGGAGTTACTAAGCAAAAGAACAAAAAAGATAGGAGAGGATTATTTCTATGTTGGACGCGTCTTGATGAATTGAAACCATTAAAATAGATTTCTGGCCTTCTCTAACTGTGAAGTTGGGGAAACTAGGAGCAGAAATCGTCCATTTCAACACCAATGCGTTACAAAGGTAAGTGACAAAACTAAACCAAGTTTTACTATTACTACTACACTCTCTACATTCACTATTTCACACTTCTCTAACTGTGAAGTTGGGGAAACTAGGAGCAGAAATCGTCCATTTCAACACCAATGCTTTACAAAGCTAAGTGACACAACTAAACCAAGTTTTACTATTACTACTACACTCTCTATATTCACTATTTAAACAATATAATTCTCCTTTTTTGGCAAATCCTTCACAGGTATTGCCCTTTGCCAATACCTGCTTATATATATAAGTGTATTGTGTAAATATGAACAAAATGTTGTAATGTATTTGTTCATCTCATTTTGCAAGTACACTAATATATCATGCAGATAAAATGTGGCGGCAAAACTAATTATATACCTTTTATAAGTATACAGTAATATTGTGTAATTCAAATTTTGATGCATATTGAAGGCCTATGTTATTTTCATTTTGTTTCTTTCTTTAGATTTTAAATTTAAATTAGGAATAATTATGAAAGTATTAGGAATAAAATGTTAAATAAAAGAGTGACCTAGTTTGACTTGCCACAAAGTTTAAGAAAAAATAAAAAAGATTTTTCAATTTTGTGGATTTAAATTAAAGTTATGTTAAACTCAAATGTATCAAAATGTTCATTAGGCCTTAAACATATTACATGGAAAGTTAAAATTAAAATATTATAAAAAAAAAATTATTTTTCTTAAACAGGCTAATATTTT
>NW_026034437.1:0-2924 GCF_019186545.1 Solanum stenotomum
TAGGTTTTCTTAGTGATTTTTTGGGTTTAGGGTTTAGGATCATAGGTTTTAGGGTATTAGCGATTATAAGAGTTTAGGAGTTAGAGTTTCTTAGGGTTTCTTAGGGTTTAGGGCTTCTTAGAGTTTCATAAGGCTTAGGGTTGGGGGTTTATCCCAAAGGTTTAGGGTTTCGGTTTCTTAGGGTTTGAATTGAACATTGAAGGTCTCCTACGTTTTTTTTGGGTCATTTAGGGTGTAGGGTTTACTGTTTTAGGTTTAGGGTTTTTCTAGAATAGGGTTTAGGTTTGTTAGGTTTAAGATTTTTTAGAGGCTTTCTAGGTTTTAATGTTTTTTAAATTTTTCTTTGTTGTTCTTTAGGATTTTGGGTTTCTTAGTGCTTTTTTGGGTTTAAGGTTTGGGGTTTTCTTAGGGTTTGGGTTTTGGGCTTATGATTTATAAGGGTTTAGGGTTTTAAAAGTCTTTTAGGGTTTTTCTTATTTCTTAAAGTTTAGCGTTTCTTAGGGTTTAGCCTTAAGGTTTAGGTGGAAGGGTTTATGGTTTCTTTGGGTATAACGTCTAAGTATTTATTTAAGGGTTTTTAAGGTTTAGGGATTAAGTTTTTGTTGAGTTTTTTAGGTTTAGGATTTTAAAAGGGCTTTTCCAGATTGTTATGATTTTTTACTGTTTAGGGGTTTTTACGGCTTAGGGTTTCTTTGGGTTTAGGGCATAGGATTTTAAATTTAGAGATTTTAGGGATTAAGAATTTTAAGGGTGTTTTTAGGCTTTAGGGTCTGTTGGTGTTTCATAAGTCCTGGGGTTTCCGTAATGTTTTTGGGTTTAGGGTTTCTTAGGGATTTCATATTTCTTAGGTTTAGGCTTTTAAAGGTGTTGATCTAATATGCTTATGATATGCCAACTCAAGGTTAGCTTGGGGCCACTCGTGATCCTATGTCTCGTGTTACGTCAAGTGGGTAACCTTGGGGCGTGACAAAAACAATGTATGAATAAAAAGCCTCTAAAAGACTAGAGATGTTGGGACATGCGTTTAGGATTTCTTAGGGTTTGGTTTTTTTAAGGGTTTTTAGGATTTAGAATTTTGGGCTTAAGATTTTCTAGTGTTGTATTAGGTTTAGAGTAATATTTAGGTTTAGGGTTTTAAGGTGTTTAGGATTTCTATGGTTTTTTAACGATTAAGGGGTTCTTAGATCTTAGGGGATTTATAGGGTTTTTAGGGTTTTGTGGTTTTAAAAGTTTAAGGTTTTAAAAGTATTTTAGGGTTTTTTTATTTCTTAAAGTTGAGGGTTTCTTACGGTTTAGCCTTAAGGTTTAGGCGGAAGGGTTTAGGGTTTCTTTGGGTATAAGGTCTAAGTATTTATTTAAGGGTTTTTAAGGTTTAGGGCTTAAGTTTTTGTTGAATTTTTTAGGTTTAGGATTTGAAAAGGGGTTTTCAAGATTGTTATGATTTTTTACCGTTTAGGGGTTCTTTCGGCTTAGGGTTTCATTGGGTTTAAGGCTTAGGATTTTAAATTTTGTGTTTTTAGGGATTAGGGATTTTAAAGGTGTTTTTAGGTTTAGTATTTTTAAAGGAGTTTTTAGGCTTTAGGGTCTGTTGTTGTTTCGTAAGTCCTGATGTTTCCCTAAGGTTTATGGTTTAGGGTTTCTTAGGGATTTCATATTTCTTAGGTTTAGCCTTTTAAAGGTGTTGATCTAATATGCTTATGATATGCCAACTCAAGTTTAGCTTGTGGTGACTCGTGATCCTATGTCTCGTGTTACGTCAAGTGGGTAACCTTGGGAAGTGACAAAAATAATGTATGAATAAAAAGCCTGTAAAAGACTAGAGATGCTGGGACATGCCCCCAACTAACTCTAGCAAAACTGAAACTAAAATGAAAGACTGAAAATAAAACATGTAAATAATCCTAGAAAAACGAGAACTCACCACTGATATTCCTCAATACAGATCGGGAACCGATCTCCGCGTGATCTGAATGTTAAGGACCTGAACCTACATTAAGAGAAGATGTAGCGTAGACTATGTATCTGTAGTTGAAAGATTCTGAGCATGCATGACATGATAAAGTTGGACAAATACATATAACTTAATAGAACATATTGAACAATCATATAATCTGAGCATTATTAAGAAGAGTTTAGGTATTTGTTTAAGGGTTTTTAGGTTAGGGTTTAGAGCTTAAGTTTTTCTAAAAAATATTCGGTCAAGAGTTTATCTCAATTTAGGATTGTTAAAGATTTTTTAGGATCATTATTGTTTTTACGATATATGAGCTCTAAGGGTTTAGGACTTGGGGTTTTAGATTAAAGAATTTTTTTAGGGTTTTTAAGGTTTGTTTTCGGGATTTTTAGTTTTAGGGTTTTAAAGGTTTTTAGGGGTTAGGTTTTATTAGGATTTAGGATTTCTTAGAGTTTTGGTCTTCTTTGAGTTTCACAAGACTTAGGGTTGGGGGTTTATCCCTAATGTTTAGGGTTTAATTTTCTTAAAATTTCTGTTTAACATTTAAGGTCTCCTAGGTTTTTTTTGGATCATTTTGGGTGTAGGGTTTAGTTTTAAAGCTTTTTAGTGTTTATGTTTTCTTAGGATTTAGGATTTTTTAGGATTTAGGGCTTCTTAGAGTTTCATAAGGCTTAGGGCTGGGGGTTTATCCCTAAGGTTTAGAGTTTGGGTTTCTTAGGGTTTGATTTTATTATTTAAGGTCTCCTAGATTTTTTTTGGGTCATTTAGGGTGTAGGGTTTAGTGTTTAGGTTTAGGGTTTTTCTATCGTTTAGGGTTTAGGTTTGTTAGGTTTAAGATTTTTTAGGTTTAGAGTTTTTAAAGTTTTTTTTGTAGTTTTTTAGTGTTTTGTTTTGTTAGGATTTAGGATTTCTTAGGGTTTAGGGTTTCTTACATAAGGATTAGGGTTGGGGGTTTATCCCTAAGGTTTAG
>NW_026034437.1:3582-5887 GCF_019186545.1 Solanum stenotomum
ATTTAGGGTTTTGGGCTTAAGATTTTCTAGTGTTCTATTAGGTTTAGAGTAATATTTAGGTTTAGGGTTTTAAGGTGTTTAGGATTTCTATGGTTTTTTAACGATTAAGGGTTTCTTAGAATTTAGGGGATTTATAGGGTTTTTAGGGTTTTGGGTTTTTAAAACTTTAGGGTTTTAAAAGTCTTTTAGGTTTTTTTTTATTTCTTAAAGTTTAGGGTTTCTTAAGGTTTAGCCTTAAGGTTTAAGCGGAAGGGTTTAGGGTTTCTTTGGGTATAAGGTCTAAGTATTTATTTAAGGGTTTATAAGGTTTAGGGCTTAAGTTTTTGTTGAATTTTTTAGGTTTAGGATTTTAAAAGTGGTTTTCAAGATTGTTATGATTTTTTACTGTTTAGGGGTTCTTACGGCTTAGGGTTTCTTTGGGTTTAGGGCTTATGATTTTAAATTTAGAGTTTTTAGGGATTACGGATTTTAAGGGTGTTTTTAGGTTTAGTGTTTTTAAAGGTGTTTTTAGGCTTCAGGATATGTTGGTGTTTCATAAGTCCTGGTGTTTCCCTATGTTTTAGAACTTAGGGTTTCTTAGAGATTTCAAATTTCTTAGGTTTAGGCTTTTAAAGGTGTTGATCTAATATGCTTATGATATGCCCACTCAAGGTTAGCTTGGGGTCACTCGTGATCCAAGGTCTCGTGTTACGTCAAGTGGGTAAGCTCGGGGAGTGACGAAAACAACGTATGAATAAAAAGCCTCTAAAAGACTAGAGATGCTAGGACATGCCCCCAACTAACTCTAGCAAAACTGAAACTAAAATGAAAGACTGAATATAAAACATATAAATCTTCCCAGAAAAATGAGGACTCACCACTGATATTGCTGAATACGTATCGGGAACAGATCTCCGCGTGATCTGAATGTTAAGGACCTGAATCTACATTAAGAGAAGATGTAGCGTAGACTATGTATCAGTATTTGAAAGATTCTGAGCATGCATGACGTTGATAAAGTTGAACAAATACATATAACTTAATAGAGCATATTGAACAATCATATAATCTGAGCATTATTAAGAAGAGTTTAGGTATTTGTTTAAGGGTTTTTAGGTTAGGGTTTAGAGCTTAAATTTTTCTAAAAAAAATTCCGTCAGGAGTCTTTTTCAATTTAGGATTGTTAAAGCTTTTTTAGGATCATTATTGGTTTTACGATATATGATCTCTAAGAGTTTAGGACTTGGGATTTTAGATTAAGGAATTTTTTTAGGGTTTTTAAGGTTTGTTTTCGGGATTTTGAGTTTTAGGGTTTTAAAGGTTTTTAGGGGTTAGGTTTTATTAGGATTTAGGATTTCTTAGAGTTTAAGGCTTCTTAGAGTTTCATAAGGCTTAGGGTTGGGGGTTTATCCCTAAGGTTTAGGGTTTAATTTTCTTAGGATTTGAGTTTAACATTTAAGGTCTCCTAGGTTTTTTTTTTGGGTCATTTAGGGTGTAGGGTTTAGTGTTTAGGTTTTAAAGGTTTTTAGTGTTTAGGTTTACTTAGGATTTAGGATTTTTTAGTATTTAGGGCTTCTTAGAGTTTCATAAGGCTTAGGGCTGGGGGTTTATCCCAAAGGTTTAGGGTTTGGGTTTCTTAGGGTTTGGGTTTTGGGCTTATGATTTTTAAGGGTTTAGGGTTCAAGGTTTAGAGTTTGGGATTTATGGTTCTTTAGGTTTAGGGGTTTTAAACTTTTTTTTTTAGGTTTTTTAGGATTTAGGTTTTCTTAGTGATTTTTAGGGTTTAGGTTTTCATAGTGATTTTTTAGGTTTTAGGGTTTAGGATCATAGGTTTTAGGGTATTAAGGTTTATAAGGGCTTAGGAGTTATAGTTTCTTAGGGTTTCTTGGTTTAGGATTTAGGGCTTCGGATTTTAGGTTAAGAGTTTTTTACAATTTATGGTTTTTTTTATGTTTATGATTTTAATGATTAAGGTTTCTTAGGTATTTTTAAGAATTTGGATTTCTTAAGATTTAGGGTTACGTAGGTCTAATAAAGGGCATAGGATTTTAAGTTTAGGGTTTTTTCTAAAGCTTAAGGTTTTAAAGGGTTTTTTTTCCGGGTATTATAGTTGTAGGTGTTTAATGGATTTTAGGGTTTAGGGTTTCTTAGGATTGCATATGGTTTGGGATTTATGGTTTAGCCCTATGATTTAGAGTTGCTTAGCGTATATTATTTAGCGTTTAGGATTTCTTAGGGTTTGGTTTTTTTAAGGGTTTTTCGGATTTAGGGTTTTGGGCTTAAGATTTTCTAGAGTTTTATTAGGTTTAGAGTAATATTTAGGTTT
>NW_026034438.1:0-216 GCF_019186545.1 Solanum stenotomum
GAGGTTTTCTAGGTTTTAATGTTTTATATGTTTCTCTTTGTTGTTTTTTAGGGTTTTGGGCTTCTTAGTGCTTTTTTGGGTTTAGGGTTTGGGTTTTGGGCTTATGATTTTTAAGGGTTTAGGGTTCAAGGTTTAGAGTTTGGGATTTATGGTTCTTTAGGTTTAGGGGTTTTAACGTTTTTTTTTAGTAGGTTTTTTAGGGTTTAGGTTTTCTTA
>NW_026034439.1:0-437 GCF_019186545.1 Solanum stenotomum
CGAGAAAATTTCCGACCTCCAGAGGTCGGTATTTTAATTACATACTACCGACATTCGGAAGTCGGAATTATAAAATATTTAATTGAGAAAAAATTCCGACCTCCTGAGGTCGGAATTTTTAATGAATTACAATAAAAACCGAGCTCTTGATGTCGGTATTATTTTCTCAATTAAATATAAAAAATATCGACCTCATGAGGTCGGTATTTTATATTAATTTATTTTTACTCTTTAATTTTGCCGACATACAGAAGTCGGTATTATAATTTTTTTTGTTTTTTATTTTACACAAAACCTATTGAGAAAAAATAAAATATTGTTATTTATATATATATNTATATATATATATATATATATATGTAATTTAATAAATTTACATATATATATAGATGTATATATATATATGTAAATATATATATGTAAATATATACACATAT
>NW_026034440.1:0-4948 GCF_019186545.1 Solanum stenotomum
AGGGTTAAGGGTTTAGGGTTTAGGGGTTGGGGTTTTGGGTTTATGGTTTAGTGTTTAGGGTTTAGGGTTTATGGTTTAGTGTTTAGGGTTTAGGGTTTATGGTTTAGTGTTTATGGTTTAGGGTTTACTGTTTATGGTTTAGGTTTAAGGGGTTAGGGTTTAGGGTTTAGGGCTTAGGGTTTAGAGTTTGGTATTTAGCGTTTAGGGTTTAGGTTAGGGTTAAGGGTTAAGAGTTTAGGGTTTAGAATTTTGGATTTAGGGTTTAGGGTTAAGGTTTAGGTTTTATGGTATAGGATTTAGGATTTTGGGTTTAGGATTTAAAGTTTAGGGCTCAGGGTTTAGGTTTAGTATTTTGGATTTAGGGTTTAGGGATAGTCTTTAGGATTTAGGGTTTAAGGTTTAGGGTTTATGCTTTAGGGTTTTGGGTTTAGAGTTTAGGGTTTAGGGTATAGGGTCTAGTGTTTTGGGTTTCATTTTTAGGATTTAGGGTTAATGGTTTAGGGTTTAAGGTTTATGATTTATAGTTTAGGTTAGGGTTTAAGGTTTAAGATTTCGAGTTTAGGGTTTAAGATTTAACTTTTAGGATTACGGTTTAGGGTTTAGTGTTTAGGGATTATGGTTATGGGTTTGAGGTTTAGGGTTTAGGTATTAGGGTTTAGGGTTTAGCGTTTGGGGATTTAGGGTTTAGGGTTTAGGGGTTAGGGTTTAGGGGTTAGGGGTTAGGGTTTAGGTTTTAGGGTTTAGTGTTTAGGGTTTAGGGTTTGTGGTTTGTGGTTTAGGGGTAGGGTTTAGGATTAGGGCTTAGGGGTTAGGGTTTATGATTTACGTTTCATAGATTAGGGTTAAGTGGTTTAAGGTTTAGGGTTTTGGGTTTAGGGTTTAGGGTTTAGGGTTTAGGGTTTAGGGTTTAGGTTTTATGGTTTAGGTTTTATGGTTTATGATTTAGGACTTTGGGTGTAGGATTTAGAGTTTAGGGCTCAGGGTTTAGGTTTAGTGTTTAGGATTTAGGGTTTAGGGTTAGTCTTTAGGATTTAGGGTTTAGGGTTAGTCTTTAGGATTTAGGGTTTATGCTTTTGGGTTTTGGGTTTAGAGCTTAAGGTTTAGGGTATAGGGTCTAGTGTTTTGGGTTTCATTTTTAGGATTTAAGGTTTATGGTTTGGGGTTTAAGGTTTAGGATTTAGGATTTAGGGTTTAGGGTTTAGGATTTAAGGTTTAGTATTTGTAGTTTAGGTTAGGGTTGAAGGTTTAAGGTTTCGAATTTAGAGTTTAAGATTTAAGTTTTAGGATTAGGGTTTAGGATTTAGGGTTTAGGGATTATGGTTATCGGTTTAAGGTTTATGGTTTAGGTTTTAGGGTTTAGGGTTTAACGTTTAGGGATTTAGGGTTTAGGGTTTAGGGGTTAGGGGTTAGGGGTTAGGGTTTAGGGTTTAGGGTTTAGTGTTTAGGGTTTAGGGGTTGTGGTTTATGATTTAGGGTTAGGGTTTAGGATTAGGGTTTAGGGTTTGAAGTTTAGAGTTTAGCGTTTAGGTTTTATGGTTTAGGCTTTAGGGTTTTGGGTTCAGGGTTTAGGGTTTAGGGTTTAAGGTTTAGGGGTAAGGGGTTCGAGGTTACAGGTTAGGGGTTAGGGTTTAGGGTTTAGGGTTTAGGGTTTGAAGTTTAGGGTTTAGGATTTAGACTTTAGGGCTCAGGGTTTTGGTTTAGTGTTTAGGATTTAGGGTTTAGGGTTAGTCTTTAGGATTTAGGGTTTAGGGTTAGTCTTTAGGATTTAGGGTTTAAGGTTTTGGGTTTATGCTTTAGGGTTTTGGGTTTAGAGTTTAGGGTTTAGGGTATAGGGTCTAGTGTTTTGGGTTTCATTTTTAGGATTTAAGGTTTAAGGTTTAGGGTTTAAGGTTTAGTATTTAGGATTTAGGGTTTAGGGTTTAGGATTTAAGGTTTAGGATTTATGGTTTAGGTTAGGGTTGAAGGTTTAAGGTTTCGAGTTTAGAGTTTAAGATTTAACTTTTAGGATTAGGGTTTAGGGTTTAGGGTTTAGGGATTGTGGTTATGGGTTTAAGGTTTAGGGTTTAGATTTTAGGGATTAGGGATTAACGTTTAGGGATTTAGGGTTTAGTGTTTAGGGGTTAGGGTTTAGGGGTTAGGGGTTAGGGGTTAGGGTTTAGGGTTTAGGGTTTAGTGTTTAGGGTTTAGGGTTTGTGGTTTATGGTTTAGGGTTAGGGTTTAGGATTAGGGCTTAGGGGTTAAGGTTTATGGTTTAGGTTTCATAGTTTATGGTTAAGGTGTTTAATGTTTAGGGTTTATGGTTTAGGGTTTAGGGTTTATGGTTTAGAGTTTAAGGTTTAGGGTTTAAGGTTTAGGTTTTATGGTTTAGGCTTTAGGGTTTTGGGTTTAGGGTGTAGGGTTTAGGGTTTAGGGTTTAGGGGTAAGGGGTTAGAGGTTACAGGTTAGGGGTTAGGGTTTAGGGTTTAGGGTTTTGTATTTAGGGTTTAGGGTTTAAGGTTTATGTTTTAGGGTTAGGCTTTAGGGTTAGGGTTTAGGGGTTAGGGGTTAGGGTTTAGGGTTTAGGGTTTAGGGTTTAGTGTTTAGGGTTTAGGGTTTGTGGTTTATGGTTTAGGGTTAGGGTTCGGGGTTAGGGTTTAGGGTTTAAGGTTTAGGGTTTAGGGTTTATGGTTAAGGGTTTAATGTTTAGGGTTTAGGTTTTGGGTTTTAGGGTTTAGGGTTTAGGGTTTAGGGATAGGGGTTTAGGGTTTAGGGGTTAGGGTTTAGGGTTTAGGGTTTAGGCTTTATTGTTAGGGTTAGGGTTTAGGGATTTAGGGTTAGGGTTTAAGGGTTATAATTTAAGGTTATGGTTTAGGGTTATGGTTTAGGGTTTAGGGTTTAGGGGTTTAGGGTTTAGGGTTTAGGGATTTGGGGTTAGGGTTTATGGGTTAGGTGTAAGGGGTTAGGGTTTAGGGTTTAGGGTTTAGGTTTAGTGTTTAGGGTTTAGGGTTTATGGTTTATGGTTTAGGGTTGATGGTTTAGGGTTTAGTGGTTAGGGTTCGGGGTTTATGGCTTAGTGTTTAGAGTTTGGGATTTAGGGTTTAGGGTTTAGGGTTTAGGTGTAGGGGGTTGGGGTTTAGGGTTTTGGGCTTAGGGTTTAGAGTTTGGTATTTAGCGTTTAGGGTTTAGGGTTAAGGTTAAGGGTTAAGAGTTTAGGGTTTGGGATTTTGGATTTAGGGTTTAGGGTTTAAGTTTAGGTTTTACGGTTTAGGATTTAGTATTTTGGGTTTAGGATTTAAAGTTTAGGGCTTAGGGTTTAGGTTTAGTGTTTAGGATTTAGGGTTTAGGGTTAGTGTTTCGGATTTAGGTTTTTAGGTTTACGGTTTATGCTGTAGGGTTTTGTGTTTAGAGCTTAGGGTTTAGGGTATAGGGTCTAGTGTTTTGTGGTTCATTGTTAGGATTTAGGGTTTATGGTTTAGGGTTTAAGGTTTAGGATTTAGGATTTAGGGTTTAGGGTTTAGGATTTAAGGTTTTGGATTTATAGTTTAGGTTAGGGTTTAAGGTTTAAGGTTTTCAGTTTAGGGTTTAAGATTTAACTTTTAGGATTAGGGTTTAGGGTTTAGGGTTTAGGGGTTAGGGTTTAGGGGTAAGGGTTTAGGGTTTAGGGTTTAGGGTTTAGGGTTTAGGGTTTAATGTTTAGGGTTTAGGGTTTGTGGTTTATGGTTTAGGGTTAGGGTTTAGGATTAGGGCTTAGGGGTTAGGGTTTATGGTTTAGGTTTCATAGTTTATGGTTAAGGGGTTTAAGGTTTAGAGTTTAGGGTTTAGGGTTTAGGGTTTATGGTTGAGCGTTTAAGGTTTAGGGTTTAGGGTTTAGGTTTTATGGTTTAGGCTTTAGGGTTTTGGGCTTAGGGTTTAGGGTATAGGGTTTAGGGGTAAGGGGTTAGAGGTTAGAGGTTAGGGGTTAGGGTTTAGGGTTTATGGTTTAGTGTTTAGGGTTTATGGGTTTAGGGGTAAGCGGTTAGGGTTTAGTGGTTAGGGTTCGGGGTTTATGGCTTAGTGTTTAGAGTTTGGGATTTAGGGTTTAGGTTTAGGGGGTTAGGGTTTAGGGTTTAGGGCTTAGGGTTTAGGGTTTGGTATTTAGCGTTTAGGGTTTAGGGTTAAGGTTAAGGGTTAAGAGTTTAGGGTTTAGGATTTTGGATTTAGGGTTTAGGGTTCAGGTTCAGGTTTTATGGTTTAGGATTTAGTGTTTTGGGTTTAGGATTTACAGTTTAGGGCTCAGGGTTTAGTTTTAGTGTTTAGGATTTAGGGTTTAGGGTTAGTCTTTAGGATTTAGGGTTTAATGTTTAGGGTTTTGGGTTTAGAGTTTAGGGTTTAGGGTATAGCGTCTAGTGTTTTGGGTTTCATTTTTAGGATTTAGGGTTTAACGTTTAGGATTTAGGATTTAGGGTTTAGGGTTTAGGATTTAAGATTTAAGATTTATAGTTTAGGTTAGGGTTTAAGGTTTAAGATTTTGAGTTTAGGGTTTAAGATTTAACTTTTAGGATTAGGGTTTAGGGTTTAGGGATTATGGTTATGGGTTTAAGGTTTAGGGTTTAGGTTTTGGGGTTTAGGGTTTAGCGTTTAGGGATTTAGGGTTTAGGGTTTAGGGATTAGGGTTTAGGGGTTAGGGGTTAGGGGTTAGAGTTTAGAGTTTAGGGTTTAGTGTTTAGGGTTTAGGGTTTGTGGTTTAGGGGTTAGGGGTTAGGGTTTAGGGGTTAAGGGTTCGGGTTTAGGGTTTAGGGTTTAGGGTTTAGTGTTTAGGGTTTAGGGTTTGTGGTTTATGGGTTAAGGTTTAGGGTTTAGGGGTTAGGGGTTCGGGTTTAGGGTTAGGGTTCGGGGTTAGGGTTTAGGTTTTAAGGTTTAGGGTTTAGGGTTTACGGTTAAGGGTTTAATGTTTAGGGTTTTTTTTTTTTTTTTTTTTTTTTTTTTTTTT
>NW_026034440.1:4956-5533 GCF_019186545.1 Solanum stenotomum
ACGACCCTTGGGGGGGTCAGGGGCTTAGCAACACCCCCAGGCCTTAACATAAATAAAAACAAGCAAAGTACACGGAGGGGGACATAAACCTAACCTCCAATCCTATGGTGGTTCATTAGTCGACCTTCCTACTAAGGATAGTCAACTTATCCCCATTCTAAAAAAGGAAACTCTAGATTCTAAGTACCTAAAAGAGAGGACTCCTCTCGATACAAAAAAATCTAAAATTCATAAATAAGGGAGACTCTCCCTTTACAAGAGATAATTTAAAACTCTAGACCTATTCAAATAACTATGTTTTTCAATCATAGTTAGGATGTAGAAGTTTGTATTCAATTCAAGGTGGTTCTTTGATCCTCTTGATTTTCCTCCTCCTGAAGCTTGCCATTTCGATCATGTCTAGTTGATAATAGGCTCTTACTTCTTTTGGTAGTTGCTGGCTGTTGCAGTATATTTGAGGACAAGTGAGCTTATGACTTTGCTTTGATAAGGAATCGGCCACAAAATTAGCTTCCCTGTAGGTGTGTGTGCATCGAAAGTTGTGTGTTCGCCTGATGAGTTCCTGAAGTTGCTGTAG
>NW_026034441.1:0-380 GCF_019186545.1 Solanum stenotomum
CGAGGGGAATCTAGCGGTGATCTCGGACACGCGAGGGGAGGCTTCGTTTGAGGTAAGAAATCAATTTTAGCCATTGCCTGTGTGATTTCCGGATGGTTTTGTTATTGAATTTTGAAATGTGAGAACTTGATCATCGTAAGTCGTTTTAAGTCATTCTTGGGGCTAACTTGTAGAGTTTTTCGCAAGGATCGTCATGGTATAATCTGTTTGGGTTGAAAGGGTCTCGTTTTTCCGAAAATTGGTGATCAAGGGGCTGCCCTTTTTATTTATTGTGGCTGATTTGCGGTGTTGTAGGCATCTGTTTGTGCTAAAATTTTGGGATATTAGTTTAGTAAGGTAGTTGGGACGTTTTCATGGATTCGATTTTGAGATTCTAAGTG
>NW_026034442.1:0-694 GCF_019186545.1 Solanum stenotomum
AGTTTTTCTAAAAAAAAATCGGTCAAGTGTTTCTTTCTTTTAGGATTGTTTAAGATTTTTTAGGATCATTATTGTTTTTACGATATATGAGCTATAAGGGTTTAGGACTTTGGGTTTTAGATTAAGGATTTTTTTTAGGGTTTTTTGAAGTTTGTTTTCTGGATGTTTAGTTTTCGGGTTTTAAAGGTTTTTAGTGTTTAGCTTATCTTAGGATTTAGGATTTCTTAGGGTTTAGGGCTTCTTATAATTTCATAAGGCTTAGGGTTGGGGGTTTATCCCTAAGGTTTAGGGTTTAGGTTTCTTGGGGTTTGAATTGAACATTTAAGGTTTCCTAGGGTTTTTTTGGATCATTTAAGGTGTAGGGTTTAGTGTTTTAGGTATAGGGTTTTTCTAGAATAGGTTTTAGGTTTGTTAGGTTTAAGATTTTTTGGAGGTTTTCTACGTTTTAAAGTTTTTTAAGTTTTTCTTTGTTGTTATTAAGAGTTTTGGGTTTCTTAGTGCTTTTTTGGATTTAGGGTTTGAGATTTTCTTAGGGTTTGGGTTTTGGGCTTATGATTTTTAAGGATTTAGGGTTCAAGGTTTTGAGTTTGAGATTTATTGTTCTTTAGGTTTAGGGGTTTTTAAGTTTTTTAGGGTTTAGGTTTTCTTTGTGATTTTTAGGGTTTCGGTTTTCTTAGTGATTTTTAGGGTTTAG
>NW_026034443.1:0-518 GCF_019186545.1 Solanum stenotomum
ATGCATATTTTGAGGCTTGAGCGGGAAATTCTTTCCGCCAATACGAAAGTTTTTCTTTTATCAAATTTGAGGAGCTAAAAAATTAATTCTAAAAGTAAAAAGAAAAAAACTAATTCTCAAAATAGAAGTTTGTCCTAAAAGTTGCCCTATTCTCTTTAGATCACCACTACAATTGAGAATGAATGAAACCCAGCTGCCCTAGCTAATCTCAGCGATGCTTTGCCCCTTCAATGGATAGATGTGTATTCTTCTTTGTGCTATTGTTGTCTCCCCTAATCTCAACGACATTCTTCCATTAAATTGGTAAATGTGTCTTCTTCTTCCTCGTGTTGTTGTTACTCGATCTGGTTGAAATAGAATCCATTAAAACTTTGCTCGAGACAAAATTTCAGGTGTGTTCATTCTTCTGATCGAGTTGTTGCTGCACTGTTCGAAATATAATCCAACACAGCTTTGCTTGGGACAATATTTCAGGTGGGTTCATCTTCCAATCGAGCTGTTGTGTTTCTTTCATAAGT
>NW_026034444.1:0-30133 GCF_019186545.1 Solanum stenotomum
CGGCTTTTCTAACATTGGCTCAAGCTATAACGGCTCAAGCCAATAGAGATGTTGGGCCCCATGTGAACCCTAATACGACTTCCACAGCTACTAGATTGAGGGATTTTGCAAGGATGAACCCTCCCATGTTTCTTGGTTCCAAAGTGGGAGAAGATCCTAAAGAATTTGTAGAAGAGATTTACAAGATAATAGATGCCATAGGGGTGACTTCGGTAGAGAAAGCGGAGCTAGCTGCCTACCAATTGAAGGATGTGGCCCAAGTATGGTATACTCAATGGAAGAAGAATAGGCCGTTAGGAGCGGGTCCCATAGATTGGGAGGTGTTGAAGAAATCATTCCTTGATAGGTTCTTTTCCCGAGAAAAGAGGGATGCTAAGGTGGAAGAATTTGTCAACCTTCGTCAAGGAGGTATGAGTGTTCAAGAATATTCTGTAAAATTCACTAAATTGTCCAAGTATGCTCCATCTTTGGTGTCAAATCCAAGGGATGAGATGAGTAGATTTGTGACGGGTGTGTCTGACTCGATTGAAGGAGAATGTCGTGTGGCAATGCTCTATGATAATATGGATATCTCATATCTAAAGGTGTATGCTCAACAAGTTGAGGAGTCAAGACTTAGGAAGAAGAATAGTGTAACGACTCGAAAAATTAGTAAGTTGAACTAGAGCCTAAGCGTAAGGTGAAAGTTGTAAAATGACTTCCCAAGTATTAGTAAATCATTAAAGGTAGAAATAAAGTTAATTGAGTGTAGGCCTAAGGGGCAAGTGCCAAGCAAAAGGGGCAAGCCAAGGCCAAAGGCCAAGACTGCCCCAAACTTGAAGACATTGCCTCAAGCTCCACGGCCACCCCCACGACTCATGGTCATAACCACGACCAGTGGGAGGCTTCGTGGAGTTGCCCTGGCCAAATGAGGGAAGCCTCCAAGTGTCTTAGACACTACCTTAACCTCCACGAAAGGGACCACGACTCGTAAAGCCCTCCGTGAAGAGGACTTGGGCGTGGTGGCTTAAAGGCATAAAGTAGCTTAGCTACTGCCTCACACTTCACGAGAAGGACCACGGGATGGGGTCCACTTCACGGCTCGTGAAGAAGACTTAGGTAAAGGAGCCTTGTGCTCCAAGGACACGGCTACTGCCTCAACTCCATGGGCAGGACCACGGGTCGTGGTCCTCACCACGTCTCGTGGAGTGAGTCGTGAAACCTAGATGGGGGTCAATTAATGAAGGTCTTTAGGGTCATTTCCTTTTTAGTCCAATTTAAGTGGGGTTATTTTGGGTATTTTTAGGGGTATTTTATATATTTTTTTAAGTCAAATTTCAGAAGACTTGGTCATTATTCACAAACACCCAAATTGAAATCAAAACTCCCTCTTCTCTAAAAAAATTCTCTCTCTAGACTCAAGAAGAAGAAGAAGCCATTAGTGCTAAGGTTGCTAGATTTTCAAGGTTCTTCCCCAAAGTTCTTGGAGTTTCTTAGATAAGGTATGGATTCTCTTCACCCTTGGGTAGCTATCACCCAAGGAGCCCCTTCAAAATTATGTTTTAAAGACTTCAATCCCCCAATATCTAGGGTTTTCAATTCATGTCATGGGTCTTCATCTAAAATGATTTCACTTGTTTAATTATGGATTGTTATGGTTAATTATGATTATTTATGGTTGGAATACTGTAGTATTGTTGTAATTTGATGAAAATCACCCTTGGATCCATTATTTCCCCTTCTTCCTAAAGTATGAACTATGTTATGGCTTGATTGATGTTGAGAACTTGACAATTGAATATGTTTATGTTAATTAAGATATTGAATCATGAATTCCTCCTATATTATGTAGTAATTGTATATGGTTGGGTTGATTGTTATTTCAAGACCCTTGAAGGGCAAAGGTATGAGGTTTATACTTCTTTATATAAGAATTATGTATGAGATTGGGATTTACTTAGATAGTAATGATTCTATATCTATTGTGTGGTTGAGGTGTTGATGCAAGATCCTTCTTGTTGACACCTAATTTTGGCTCTCCACAATATAAACTAATCATTGAGCTTCTTAAATTCCAAACGATTTGAAATAATTGACTTTATAAAATTCAAAATATTTTTTTAGTTATTTTAAATAGTTTTGTCACTTTTTATAATTTTAAATAATATATATGTTTTATACAATTTTGTATATAATTAGCATAATTTATGAATATTCAAAAATCGCCTCAAAAAAGATTTTGTTAAATATTTGGTTAAGTAGTTTAGTTATATAGTAGTTTATATTTTATATAATTAATTTATAATTAAGTTAATTATTTTACTTTGTTAAGATTAATAAGCTCGTTAATTAATTAATATTAATTCATTTTATTTAATCTTTAGTTGGATTCACTAATTGAGTCAAATTGGTTAAATTTTAAAGATAAGTGGACTAAGTTTGCAATTCATTTGGTAATTTTTCTAATTCAAATATAACCATTTTTGTCCCACTTCTTGGACCTTCTTAGGAAGACCAAGTATTGGGCCCTCTTTTTTCAATTTTCCAGTAGCCCACTTCTCCAATTCAATTTTCCCAGCCCATTCCCAATCATAATAAAAACCAGCCCATCTCAATGCTAAAATCCAATTCCAACAATTCCTCACAACAATGCATTATACAATCAACATTCCAATACCAAAATCGACCCCACCCCATATGTTTTCTTCTTCTCCATACAAATCCAACTAATAATTCAAAGACCCACCAGCAATATCAATACAAATAGCAGTACCCGACCCCACCCCATGTGTTTTCTTATTCTTCTTCCTTGCAAATCCAGAAAAACTCAACAAACCCGTAAAGGTCAACACCTACAGCAGCCGCATCGCATCTCTTTTTCCCATTTTTCAGGGATTTCCAAATCTCTTCCACTGATTGCCTTTGAAAAAAGGGAAGAGATTCAAAAGATTTTGAATTTTTGTTGAACTTTTTCCCCCCTAAATCGACCCCAAATTTCCTCTATATAAACCTTTGTTTTTCTTTAGTGTTGGGGTGGGGAAAAGAGAGGAGGATTAAGGAAAGTAGGAGACAAGAGATTTTACGTTCTAAAAAATAGAAGTTTATTTTTAAATTGAGAGGACGAAAACCCTGATAGCTATTTTTTTTCTATATTGATTCTCTTCTTGCTCGAGTTAAGGTCACGTGGTGGTGAAATAGTTCGTTTCAACTCGTCGTCTCAAGTTCGCTGCCTATAACCAGGTAATCTGCTTCCGCTATCTCTTTAAATTCCCGATTTTCCTTTGTGTTTGCTTTAAGTATTTTAGTTGTTTGGATTTAGTCAATGCTTAACATGTAGATTGATGGGTAAATGCCATATAGCTTTCTTTTCTTCTTTTTTTTAGACTTTTCCAACTCATATTTATTTCGTGTTGTTTGTTAGAATTCAGCTTTTGAGTACTGCATTTTTAGTTTCGTTTCCTGCGTTTAGTTTGCTCAAGGTGTTTACAGATTTTTATGAACTTGTTGATACCTCGTAAAAGTTGAGACAATTTTTTTTGAAAATATTTTGGCTAAACTTTGAACTTGTGGACTCCTGCTCCATTCTACTTGTTTGAATCAGTAGACCTTTAAACTCATGTTTGCTCCCTTCCTTGTGAGTCCTATGTTCCGCGGATAACATGATTTTTGTTATTCTATTACATTGCTTTAGATTCATACATGCATTTGACTACATTACTTTATTATCATTATTTTTCTTTTGACAAAAAAGTAAAAAGTAAAGTTAAGTGTCAATCATTGGTAGTGAGAAATAACATTTGTATTGTTTTGTCTGCTACTGCCAAAGAGTGTTCTTCCATGATATGTGTTAATTGTCAAGATAATAGTTTAGTCACATGATTTTAAGTGTTACTTGTATAACAATGAGAGTCTAGGAGTTCAGAAATTTAATCAATTTAAATAAGAATTAGAGTAATTGTGAAGTCGGCTATAATAATTCTTATTTTTTTTACTATTATTATTATTTTTAAAACATTCCTTCTTAAATTGATAGTTTAGTCATTGTTGGGTTCCATTTATTTGTTTAGAAAGACTTGCATTTTTTTTTCTTTATTTATTTGCATTTTTGAGTCTAGCATGCTACTATCCATTTAGTTGAAGATTGGAATTTAATATGTCATATGCTCAACTTTCCTTTGAATTTTAATTCTACTATAAGTTAAGTATTAATTTTTCTTCCATGTTTACCTTGCATGAACCCTCCTTGGTTTGAGTCCATTCGACTCCCTTCTATCTGTTCCCTTTGCATTTTAGATGTGCTATGGAGTCCCGAACTAAGCACTATCGAGTTGAACTCATCATTTCAAGAAATTTAAAGCTGAAACAGGTCTCGAAAAGCAGAAAAATGGGTTGTATACATTCGATATACACTAATATACATCAGGGGTATACAAAAATGGGAATTGAGCCAAAAGCCCAAACCAACAACGAGTTTGGCCCAAAAAAGGCCCAAATTTATCTTCTCCTTTATTCTCCTAGATTATTTAATTGTGATTACTTATTGTTAGTTTTTTTTATTAACTCTAACTTTAAATAACTTAATTGAACTCCCCAAATGATAAACTATTTTCTTTGTGTTGGTTTACTTTAATAAATTTTATTTTATCAACTCTTGCACCCATATTTACTTATTCAAATGTTTTCTATTCAAAAGTTTCACTTACTTTTAACTAGTTTAAACTGATTTCTTGGTTTATCGACTAAATTAGTTCAAATTATTATGAGTCAAATAAATTTCAATTAATCTAGTTTTGTTAAAATTTTAATCACTTGCATTCAATTCAAATGTTTCATTTAAGTCCCTTTCCCTGTAAAATAAAATAAAATGTGTCATTTATTTAATCTATTTTCTCAAGTTAATCGAACATTGTAAATTAATATTATTATTTATATATATTGAATCATTTTCCTAAAAAGAAATAGTCCAAAATATATTTAACGTAAGTCATAGGATAACCGCGTATTAGCGGGTGTTTCAAATGTCTTAAAAACCTCTTACTCAATCTCTCTAAATTTTTTAGGACTTAAGCTGATAGAGTCTTTTCAAATTAAGTTTTCTTAATTTCTTTAAAAAATTAAGTGGTGACTCTTTCTAAGTATTTTTTCTTAAATTATTTTATACTTAGAACATTTCAAAAAGTGATTTTTCTAAAGGACAGTAAAATTACGGCATAACAGAAATGACGACTCTGCTGGGAATTTAATAGGTCCTAACCATAACAGACTTAGGTTAATTATTAAGGTTTTTAACATATGCTTACTTGTTCACTTATTTTACATTTCTAATGCTTTATTTTTCATGCTTATGTGATATAAACTGCTTATTTATTACTGCTTTATAAATTGTCATTCCATTCGTACTTCCTCCAATTCTGAAAAATTCACACAATCACACGTACACGCGAGGTGTGTTTTGCGCACCCGCAAATTTCTTTCAAAATTCCAAAAAAATTTAGGGGAGTTGGCATATGCGCGGGGTGTCCGAATTTTTTTTTGGTGTGATCGCGTAGCCTCCTCACTCGAGTTGTCCGCTCGGAAACCTTGCGTCTAGTAAGCCAAATCTTAGAAAACATAAAATAGAGCTAAGCCACCCCTCAATTTAAGTCATGCATGCATACACCTTAGGTGGATCGATCCCGGGTATCGATTCCACATTTAAGAAATCCACCCTTATGTCGACGGGTTTCACAACCCAACGACCAACAAATATGTTTTGTGGAACGTGATAATGATAGACAGATCCAAGCCTAATTTTGACATAGTGAGTTTAGAAATTATGTGTTCATTCTTGTTATTGTTTTTAGGATGAATTCAGTCCCCCAAGTGCTCAAAATTAGGATGGTCGAGAGTTTCCCGCGCAAATTGAAGACCTAGTGGAAAAATTTCACTCCAAGTGAAAAACTAGCAATTGTAAGAAGGATAGGGTGCCTCATTATATTATTCAGGTTAACATGGACAAACATATGATTAAAGCGTTGATTCAGTTTTGGGATCCAGACCATGTTGTGTTCGCGTTCAAAGACTTTGAACTAGCAGGTACATTGGAAGAAATATGTTATTTCACCAGTTTGAAGTATCGAGGAAGAGGTCAAATTATTCCACACAGTCAATTGGGGAAGAAATTTCCTCGCTATTTAGGACTGAAAAATGAAAAGAAACTTTGATGCTTCGAACATAATTGGGTTTCTCTGGATTACTTATATGAAAGGTATGGACGCTCAGATAGTTACAAAGTGTTCAGGAAAGAATTCTCTTGCACTTATGTTCACTGGCAAGCCAGACGTCCTATCACATTTGTTGTGGCTTTACTAGGTACTTTAGTGTTTCCACGAGAACATGGTCATATTAGCACCTGCATATGTTCTGTGGCTCGTGTACTTTTTGAAGGTGTTAATGGCAAAGAACTCACTCTAGTTCCCATGATTTTAGCATAGGAAACAAACTTCTTTGAAGGTTGCAATCTTCTTTTACAAATATGGGCATTGGAACATTTTCACCAGCGTAAAAATATGGATGACATATGTTTTAGTAACTCAAATCATATTGACAGTTTTTATGACAGGATGAGAAGGTTTGTGTCTCCGGTTGGTACTAATGACTGGTATGGATACCTGGCCTCCCGCACCAGTAACCAAATTCAGTGTAAATATCCATTACTATCACATTCCCCGGCCTATATAAGATGCAGAAGGCTTTACTATATTGAGCTTATTGGGTTGAAAGGTCTCCAACCATATGCTCCGGTGCGCGTGCTTCAACAGTTTGGTCAAGCACAAGTAATCCCTCTTCGAGCAAACACGAGGGTTTCTGAAATTTCCTTTAGACCAAACTTTGAGGTCCCTAGATCCAGAGAGATTCATCATGAATGGAACAATATTCTCACCATAGATAAAGGAAATGGGCCAGAAAGAGAAATTCCAGAATATCAGGTGTGGCTTCGAGAAGATTGCAATAGTATGAGTTCAGAAGGCGAACAAGGTTTTGAGGATATTGGGACAACGATCTAGATAAGACATTCTCATCTTGGAACCAAAATGGTCACTCCTGAAATGTGGGCTCAAATGGAAACTATAATGCAATATTTGGACAATGCGGGAGCAGGGCCTACCAACGTGGGAGCGTCATCTTCACTTCCTCCACCAGCGTGATTGATAACAAATTTAGGCCGAGTTTTAGATTTGTCTTTATATTGTATCATCTTTTATGCATTTTTAGTTTATTCTCTCTTTGTCGTACCATTTTATTTGTATTTAATGAATATTGGTCTTTGTTTTCCAAACTCGAGTTGTCACAAATTAATGTCTTGGATCAATCTATCATAATCACGTTATGTTTGACGTTTAGGCCTACCTCTGGCATAAAAAGGTCACAAATCTAGGCTGCGATATAAATTGTTTGTGTGTTGCTTGATATAATCGCTTTGTGTTGTGATGTGTCATTTTGTCTAAAGCAGAATTAATCCACTCTTGTTTCTTAGAGAACCTTAAGCATATATGAAAATCCACAACAACAAAGTCCATCCAAGTTACTCCTGAAGTGTTGTCTAAGTTTCCCGGAAAATATATAAACCCTTTAAAAAACTTCTAAATTTCCATCTCTCAGTCTGAGAAAGGTTACTTTGCTAGAATGTCTAGAAGAAGTGTTAGCACGTCAATGCCGATCATTGATTTGGTTAGTGGCGAAAAAACTGAAGAATCAATGTTTAGACTGATTCAGACTACTCTTAGCCTAGATTCCCCGGAAGGATACATAGGCAGCCCCTATCCTGTAAATTTTTATTCTCCCTTTCCTTGAAGGATTCTGAAAGATTTCACCTAAAAGATATAAGTGGAAGAAGTTAACAAGAATCTATGCAAGTCGACTTTCTTGATTCATTCAAATGAACTAACCCAAAAAACATAAAAATCCTTCCATTTGAGTCCTCATTTTCACCCAAAATACATTTGTGGATTCATCTGCTTAAAGCAAAATGACAATTATATGTTTATTCTTATATCATCTTATTTATATTTCTCATTAGAAACAATAACTAACATAGTTACTTTTGAGTTGTTTTTCATTTATTAGGTAACTAGAACTAATCTGTGTTGAGAAACTGGCTGAACATCCGTACTTCACGAGATCTAAAGTCCCTAAATATTCCTTCTCGGGCCAAAATCTATTGAAAGGAAAAGAAAAGATGACTGAAAATGGTGAGAACATCGGTTTGTATGAGATCACAATAATAGACCCTATCATTGCTGAGCAAAATGAGTTGATTGCTCAACTGGCACAACAAATTGCTGAAATGAGGGCTGAGATGTATATGACTCGGGAGTTAGCAAATTTGGCTATCACTACTAACACTCCTCTTCCAAACAACAAAAGACCTCTACTCCATTTCCCTACTCCTAATCCAACACCCGAACATTTCCCACAAAATCCACCTATTGCTCCAGTCCAAAAGGCCCCAACTGTCTAATTAAACACAACTAACCAACATCATGCTAGCTCTTCCTACCAAACACCTCATCCATCTTAAAGCTTAAATTCTCACAACTCTCAAGCATTCCCTTCCATGTACCAAACTCCTCCTCAAAACACTTCGAACCCACCTACTACTCAACCCGTACCTACAAAAGCCACTTTCCATATTCCAATCCTCACAGAACCACATTTTCCCTACACTACATATCTCTAACCCAATCACTATGAGGAGAAGGAAAACGAGTGGAGGGTTAAAGAGGAAATGAATAAGCAGAGCATGAAGGAAGAAATTATGAAAGCTATGAAAGAACTTCATTACACTCTAGATGTTATAGGGCTAAACTATGAAGACTTGTGTATCCATCCAAACTTGGACCTTCCAGAGGGGTTTAAGGTACCAAAGTTTGACACTTTTGGAGGAACTGGGTACCCCTTAGCTCATTTAAGGGCGTATTGGGACCAACTCATAGGAGTTGGGAAAAATGAAGTATTGTTGATGCAGCTCTTCAACCGAAGTTTGAATGGAGAGGCCTTAGAATGGTTCGCCTCCCAAGACATGAAGCAATGGCCTAGTTGGAATGCTTTAGCTAAAGATTTTATTGAGAGATTTGTTTATAATGTAGAGATCGTTCCAGATCGATACTCCTTGGAAAAGATTAGGCAAAAATCCACCGAAAACTACCGTGAATATGCATATAGGTGGAGAAAAGAGGTTGCCAGAGTTCAACCTCCCATGTTTGAAAAGGAGATCACTGAAGTATTTGTGCGTATCCAAGAGCCAGAATACTATGATAGAATGATGCTGCTCATTGGAGCAAAATTTCCTGAGATAGTCAAAATAGGTGAGACTATTGAAGATGGTCTTAAGATCGGAAAGATTGCCCAGGTGGCAGCCCAAGCCGGATCTTCGGGACTATTGAGGAAGAAAATGGAGGATGCGTCCTTTATTTCTGATGCATTTGATGGAAGGACAAAGAGATCGTTCGGATTTAGCTCTAGAAAATCTTCACGCTCCAAAGCCTATCCCCTAGCTCCACAAAATCCCTACTCAATCTTCTATCTTCAACCAAATTTCCAAACTCCACCTCCTAATCTCCCAGCTCCACATTACCAAAATACCCCTCCAAACTATCAGACTCCACAATCAAATTACCTAACTCAACCATACCCAAAATTCCAACACCAACACCTCCCCTCCAAGATCCTTTAAATTACCGTCAAGTACCTCCATTCCAAAAAATAACTATGACCTTTCTCGTCCAAACTTTGAAAGGAAACCTCCCAGAATTTTCACTCTCATTGAAAGCCGAACCAAGTTGTTCGAAAGATTGAAAGCTGCAAGTATGCTTCATCCCATCGAACCTAAACCTGTCAACAAAAACTCTAAATTCTTTAGAGCTGATCAGATATATGCATACCACTCCAATAGTGCAGGACATACCACCGAAGATTGCATCAACCTGAATCATAAGATTCAAGACTTAATTGATCACAATGTGGTCACCCTCAGACTGCCTCTCCTAATATGCATAGTAAACCTCTACCGAATCATGGGGGAGATACTATTAATATGATTGAAATTGAAGAGGATTGGGGTGCTGCTAAGACAATAGTCCCATCGAATCTTGACAGTCTTGAGAAGGTTGTAGCCTCTCTAAGCATAAGCAAGAAGCCTGAGTTCGTGATAAAAACACCCCATCAAGCTTTTGTTTTAGGGCCAAAGAAGGGCCTTACTGAGAAAGAGTTTGTGATAATGGCATTTCATCAAGCTTTTACTTTAGTGCCAAAGGAAGGCCTTACCAAGAAAGAGTTTGTGATCGAGATCGCTACCGCCCATGGTATGACTAGATCTGGTAAATGTTATACACCAGAAGAATTGGCTCAAGGAGGCCACAAGATAGACCACCAGAAAAGGCCAATCAGTGAAGCTGAAGTCGAGGAGTTTTGGCAGAGAATGCAGCCTAAAGAGTATTCCATCATGAAACATTTGGAGAAGACACTTGCTCAAATTTCTGTGTGGGCATTATTGATGAGTTCAGAGCAACATAGAAATGCTTTGTTAAAGGCTTTGAATGAGACTCACGTACCGGTGGGGACAAACAATGATAATCTCACAGCCATAGTAAGTCAATTCATCGGAGGCCATCGTGTTAGTTTTAGCGATGAAGAGTTGCCTTGTGAAGGGGTGATTCATAACAAAGCCTTGCACATCACAATCAAGTGTCGGGACAAGATTGTGAATCATGTTCTGATAGATAACTGATTTGGACTTAATATTTGCCCATTGTCGACTCTCAAGCAACTGAATTTTGATCTTGGTAAGATTCCTCATAACCAAGTCAATGTTAGAGTTTTCGACGGGGGTCAAAGAGAAACATTGGGCGCTGTTAGTCTAGGTATTAAAGTAGGACCTACAGATTTCATTGTCGAGTTCCAGGTGATGGACATCACCACTAGCTACAACCTTTTACTCGGAAGACCTTGGATCCATATGGTTGGGGCCGTGCCTTGTATCCTCCATCAGTTAATGAAGTTTGTGTGGAACGATCACGAAGTAGTCATTCATGGTGAAGGAAGACATTCTAATGACTATGACCCAATTGTCGACGATGTGGCTAGAGGTTCTGACTTCTATACAATAGAGATAATGAATGCTACCAATGATGATTTGGCCTCACATTCCCCTATGCCTTCCATTTACAAGATGATAGCCATTTTGATGTTGAGAAGTGGATTTGAACCTGGTTTTGGGTTGGGAAAATATTTGCAAGGTATCACTGAGCCTATTCAAATTTTCACAAAAGGTTCAAAGTCTGGCTTGGGATACATCCCAAGAGCATATGATCAGACGGGAGCTTCGAGTAACAAGGTGGTTGATTGGGAATTAGCAAAATCGGTACCTCACTTATATCAATCTTTTCCAATGCAAAAATATGTCAAAAATGATGGCCTCGAGAAGGGAATCAGGAATCTTTTTGAAGAATCAGATGCTGTGCTTGAGGAGATGATCGAGACATCTGGCATTCGAGATGCCAAACCAGAAGAGCAAGTGCCTAATTGGACATCTACACAACTCCTGGTTCCTCACTCGTCTTGGTAGACAAAGACACATCTATTTTGCTTATTTCTAAACTCGGTGGTAGTCAGAATGAGGCCTAAGACCCACCTTTTATGTCGTTTTACCTCTTTAAGCTTTAATTTCCCTCATGATGTTTGAAAAGGCAGATTGGCCTATAGTCATGGCCAAAGTTTGTACTTTATTTTAATTAAATAAAAGCCTCCTCTATTGCTTAAATCTATTTATTCACAACTTACTAATTTGTTTTAAACTTTTTTTCATCTGACATGGCTTATTTATGATTTCAGTAAAAATAACTTAAAACCTGCCAATATCATGTCATGTCATAAGCTGAGTGAGCAAAATGAGATAGATGAGAATGAGTTCAAGGAATATGATGAAGAGACCATGGTTCCAGAACACCTCGCAGAAGAATTGAAACAGTTTGAGAATCAAGAGAAACCAAATTTAGAAAAGACTGAAACCGTGAACCTGGGAGATAAAGAAAGTGTGAAAGAAACCAGGATCAATGTCCATTTCACAGAAACTCAGAAACAAGAGCTCATCAGTTTGCTTAAGCAGTCCATCGATTTATTTGCTTGGTCTTATGATGATATCCCCGGATTGAGAAAATATATGGTTTCTCACAAGTTGCCGATCAATCCAGATTTCAGTCTGATAAAGCAGAAAAGTCAGAAGTTCAAGCCAGATTTGAGTTTGAAAATTAAAGAAGAAGTTACCAAATAGATTCAAGACAAAGTTGTGGAGGTTAATAAATATCCAACTTGGTTAGCCAATATTGTTCCAGTGCCTAAGAAAGATGGTAAAATTAGAATATGTGTTGATTATAGAGATCTCAATAAAGCAAGTCCCAAAGACAATTTTCCGTTGCCGAATGTCCACATTCTCATTGACAACTGTGCTAAGCATGAAATGCAATCATTTGTGGATTGTTTTGCGGGTTATCATTAGATTTTGATGGATAAAAAAGATGCTGAAAAGATAGCTTTCATTACACCATGGGGAGTTTATCATTACCGGGTAATGCCATTTGGTCTTAAGAATGCCGGGGCCACATACATGAGAGCCACGACAACTATCTTCTATGATATGATCCATAAGGAGATTTAAGTATATGTGGTTGCCATAATCATCAAGTCCCGCAAGAGTTAAGATCACTTGACCCATTTGAAAAAGTTCTTTGATCGGTTGTGTCAATATAACTTGAAGTTGAATCTTGCTAAATGTGCTTTTGGAGTACCCGCTGGTAAATTATTGGGTTTCATAGTTAGTAGAAGAGGTATTGAGCTTGATCCTACCAAAGTCTAGGCGATTCATGATTTATCGCCTCCGAAGACTAAGAAAGAAGTTATGAGTTTCCTTGGAAGATTGAACTATATCAGTCGATGCATAGCTCAATCCATGGTGGTTTGCGAGCCCATCTTTAAGTTTTTGAAAAAAGATGCACTAACGGTATGGACCGAAGAGTGTCAAAAAGCTTTCAATACTATCAAAGATTATTTGACAAATCCACCGGTATTGGTACCTCCGCGAGAAGGAAGTCCATTGTTACTATACTTGTCCATCTCAGAGAATGCATTCGGGTGTGTATTAGGACAACATGATGAAACTGGAAAGAAGGAACGCGCGATCTACTATCTTAGCAAGAAGTTTACTCCATTTGAGGCTCGGTACACTCTATTAGAAAGAACATGTTGTGCTTTGACTTGGATCACCCAAAAGTTGAGGCATTATTTGTCTTCATATACTACATATCTTATTTCCAAGATGGATTCATTGAAGTATATTTTCCAGAAAGTTATGCCGACTGGAAAATTGGCGAAATGGCAGATGCTTCTGAGCGAGTTTGACATTGTGTATGTTACTTAAAAAGCGGTAAAAGGACAAGCATTAGCTGATCATCTTGTAGAAAATCCAATTGATGAAGAATATGAACCGCTCAAAACATACTTCCCTGACGAAGATGTGTTGTTCATAGGAGAAAGCATTGTTGAGTCATACCCTGGTTGGAGAGTATTTTTTGATGGAGCGGTGAATTATAATGGAGTTGGAATTGGAGCGGTTCTAATATCGGAGTCCGGCCAACATTACCCGTGGCGGCTAAACTTTGATTCCATTGCACTAATAATATGGCAGAATACGAGGCTTGCGTTCTTGGCAAAATGTTAGCCATAGACATGAATGTCCAAGAGTTGCTGGTAATTGGAGATTCAGACTTGTTAATTCACCAGGTTCAAGGGGAATGTGCTGTGAAGAATCCAAAGATTTCGAAAGATAGAGTTTATGCACACTCCAAGGTTGCAAAATGAATTTGCCGATGCTCTTGCCACTATCTCCACTATGATCAAGCATCCAGATCAGAATTACATCGATCCTTTGGAGATAGATTTAAAGGAACAACCCGCTCATTGTTCGCATGTCGAAGCGGAACCAGACGAAAAGCCTTGGTATTATGATATAAAGAAGTACCCGGAGACTGGAATTTATTCAGAAGATGCAACATCCAATCAAAAGAAGGCAATACGTCGATTGGCTAACAATTTCTTTCCAAGTGGGGAAATCCTTTATAGGAGGACTCCAGATTTGGGACTTCTCAAGTGCGTAGATTCCATGGAAGCTACAAGACTTCTTGATGAGGTACATGCTGGAGTCTGTGGACCTCATATGAACGGGCTACTTTGGCAAAAAAGATCATTCGAGCTGGTTATTTTTGGATGACTATGGAGCATGATTGTTGTAGATTTGTGCAAAAGCGTCATAAATGCCAAGTACATGGTGAATTGATCCGAGTACCCCCTCACGAACTTAATGCTATGGGATCTCCTTGGCCATTCGTGGCATGAGGCATGGATGTCATTGGTCCAATTGAGCCAGCTGCCTCTAATGGACATAGATTTATTTTGGTTGCCATTGATTACTTCACCAAATGGGTGGAAGCAAATTCTTAAAAATCTGTGACGAAGAAGGTAGTGGCTGATTACGTTCATAACAACTTGATGTGTCGATTTGGACTACCTGATTCCATTATTACAGACAATGGTGCAAACCTCAACAATCATTTGATGAAGGAGCTATGTGAGCAATTTAAGATTACTCACTGAAATTTGACTGCTTATCGTCCTCAAATGAATGGAGCCGTAGAAGCTGCCAATAAGAATATCAAAAAGATTTTGAGAAAGATTATTAATAATCATAGAGGTTGGCATGAGATGTTACCATATGCTTTGTTGGGATACCAAACAACTGTCAGAACATCAATCGGAACAACTCCATACTTACTAGTATACGGGACAGAAGCAGTGATACTTGCTGAAGTTGAAATACCTTCATTGAGGATCATTCAAAAAGTTAAACTGAGCAATGTTGATTGGGTTTGTAATCGGATTGAATACTTAGCCTTAATTGATGAAAAGAGGATGACCGTTGTTTGTCATGGACAATTATATCAAGAGAGGATAATTCGTGCTTTCAATAAAAAAGTGAGATCTTGAACATTTGAAAAAGGACAATTGGTCCTCAAACGCATCTTCCCCCATCAAGATGAGTATAAGGAGAAATTTGCACCAAATTGGCAAGGACCATACATGGTTCGTAAAGTATTATCTGGAGGTGCCTTGATCCTATTAGAGATGGATGGCCAGGAGTGGCCAAAACCAATCAACTCAGATGCTGTCAAGAGATACTACGTCTGAAGATCAGTTTTTCTCTCATCACTTTCCTTGTAATCGTATCATTTGCTTGTAATTGCTTATGTAAAGTTTTTATATCCTTGTATTGAGCTACGTATGACCTGAATTCTCAAAAAATGATCTACGTAGGCGGCCTATGTCGGCCTCAGTCATCTTCTTATTAAAATTTCCTATTACTTTTATTCCCAAAAGGGGAACTATGTTTGACCTGATTCCTACCTCAACGGGATACGTAGGCACCACAACGGCTCGGTCATACACCCCATAAAATTTCCATTTCTTTTAATAATGGAAACTGGGGATGAATTTTTTAGAGGAGCTCAAAAATTCTAAAGAACCTTCGTCAGCAAGACAAAATTGAGCATGCATTAGGAAAAGGTAATTGGGGCAGAATTTTTGAGAAGATCTCAAAAATTCCACAAGTCTTCCTACCAAAGACTTGAGAAATGCCAAGACATTTCACTGGGGTAGAATTTTTTAGAAGATCTCAAAAATTCTATCAAAAGTTCAAAGTTAACGACAAGTAATCTCCAGCGTGATCAGAAGCTCATGAACTCTAATAGCTTAGAAATTCAAAGTCAAACTTCATATTTCCCCAGCTTAAAAGGACTTTTAGATTGGATATATCGAAACTTGAACCGAAGTGTTCACTTAAGCTTTAATGTGACATGACACTTGGCAGTGACCCTCATCAAATTACTTTTCAAAAATCTATTTTTTCTTAAAACTTTAGACATATATCAAATATTTTGTATAAAATATAGATCTATCTTATGTGTACCAAGAAGCGGGAAGCTAGAAGTAATCAACCAAAGATAGCATGAGGAAGAGCAAGCAATCAAAGAAGTCAACACAAATTAGTTCACTTAAAACTAATAAATTTTCTGTGGATACAGGTTTACAAGGATATCAAGAGATAATCATGTTCAACAAACATGGGAAAGTCGGAATAGCAAAAGCGCCCAAGACTAACATTTTCGTTACGCAGGAAAAGACATTGATATTCATCCGATAAAAGTAATTAACTTGGTATTTTGAACACCAATTTCTTGTTCATATTTCTCAAAAAAAAAATAGTAGCCACAACGAAGATACAAGTGGTCAAAAAAAAAAGGTGAAAGCATCGAGACGATGGCACTTTAAGATTTTTCAAATAACATCATATTGCATTTTCCAGTGTCAAAGACGTTTGAAAGGCACACGTCAGACACATCAAATATCAGAGAGAATTTGAAGTGCAACTTGCCAAAAAGAAAAAAATATTATTTATCACGTTAAAGTCGAAAGATGCTAACGCTGAAGGATATTTGTAAGTCACATCGATACCAGATACAACGATGTGCATTGCCGAGAGGGCCATCCATATTATATTATCAGAGGTGATAATATCATTGCCAAGAGGACCATCAATATCATATTACCAAAGGTAGTAATATCATTGTCGAGAGAGCCATCCATATTATATTATCAAAGGTGATAATATCATTGCCAAGAGGGCCGTCAATATCATATTACCAAAGGTAGTAATATCATTGCCGAGAGGGCCATCAATAATATATTATCAGAGGTGATAATATCATTGCTAAGAGGGCCATCAATATTATATTATCAGAGGTGATAATATCATTGCCAAGAGGTCCATCAATATTATATTACCAATGGTAGTAATATCATTGCCGAGAGGACTATCCATATTATATTATCAGAGGTGGTAATATCATTGCCGAGAGGGCCATCCATTTCATATTATCAAAGATCGTAATATCATTGCTGAGAGAGCCATCAACATTATATTAATAAAGGTTATTATATCATTACCGAGAGGGTCATCCATAAAAAATTGCTGAAAGAGGCGATATTATTACCGAAAGGGCCACGAACATATAACAACATATCAAGTAATCATATATCGTGTCAAAACTGGATGAGGCTGAAGTTTGATAAGTACATTATAAATCACATCAAACTTTGGATAGGTGCCTCGATTGCTCTATGTCAAAATCGGAGGAGGCTGGCATACCAACGTAGTAAAGACACTACTTTCCTATTTAAATTACAGTTTCTACTAATGAATTTACCCTAGTCTTTATCGAGAACATCCGAGAGGATTTATTCTCAATTAAACCACAGGTGCGGACGTCAACAAAAAGGACGCAACACAACGTGGAACTTTTCTTAGCAGCGAACTGGAACATAGTCCGAAGAGGAGTATCAAACTCTTAGGACGCGAGCTGAGAAGCAACTTCCACCACAATCAAACCACACCCCTATCAGAAGGCATATGTGTTTTTCTTTGGGTTTATCGGTTTCAATTTTTCATCCGGAAATTTTTTCGCTCTCACCGGAAGCAACTTTCCAATATGAGTGACAATATACGAAGAGCTTTGGAACATATGTTTGTGTAAGTTCTTAATTATGGGTGTGAAGTGCACCACATTCATGGCTAAGAGGTTGCAAGCCTCTTTTTCATACTCGACATACTTGTCACTCTTCCAGAATCGGAGGTTATCTAGCATAATAGATTTCCTCTTCAACCGATCGAGCCGAACTACAAATAGCCTGATTCCTAAGGTTTAAGGATATGTAGGTGAGCTCATTGTTGAAAACTCGGCTGTATGTCGACATTCTCTCTTAAATCTTATTACCAAGCATTCCGATCTCTTTATAATTCGATATCGGGATGAATTTTGAGTTCTTTCAAAATCATACGTTAAATCGAGCGTATCGAACTACAAGTTGCCTGAATTCTCATATAGCCTGAGATATGTAGGAAACTCAATTTCAGGGTTCGGCCATAATTCCTAAAGCATGTACCAAAACCCCTTTTCTGAAAGATGAAGATGTGGTCGGTCAAAATTGGATTTGTCAATTTCATTTGCCTCAGATTTCTTCCATCAATCCAAGTCAAACGAGGGACAGTTGTTGACACCCAATTTTTGCCCACCACAATATAAATTAATCGTCGAGCTTCTTAATTCCAAACGATTTGAAATAATTGACTTTATAAAATTCAAAATATTTTTTAAGTTATTTTAAATAGTTGTCACTTTTTATAATTTTAAATAATATGTATGTTTTATATAATTTTGTATATAATTAGCATAGTTTATGAATATTCAAAAATCGCCTCAAAAAAGATTTTGTTAAATATTTGGTTAAGTAGTTTAGTTATATAGTAGTTTATATTTTATATAATTAATTTATAATTAAGTTAATTATTTTACTTTGTTAAGATTAAGAAGCTTGTTAATTAATTAATATTAATTCATTTTATTTAATCTTTAGTTGGATTCACTAATTGAGTCAAATTGGTTAGATTTTAAAGTTAAGTGGACTAAGTTTGCAATTCATTTGGTAATTTTTCTAATTCAAATATAACCATTTTTGTCCCACTTCTTGGACCTTCTTAGGAAGACCAAGTATTGGGCCCTCTTTTTTCAATTTTCCAGTAGCCCACTTCTCCAATTCAATTTTCCCAGCCCATTCCCAATCATAATAAAAACCGACCCATCTCAATACTAAAATCCAATTCCAACAATTCCTCACAACATTACATTATACAATCAGCATTCCAATACCAAAATCAACCCCACCCTATATGTTTTCTTCTTCTTCCATACAAATCAAACTAATAATTCAAAGACCCACCAACAATATCAATACAAATAGCAGTACCCGACCCCACCCAATATGTTTTCTTCTTCTTCTTCCTTGCAAATCCAAAAAATCCCAACAAACCCGTAAAGGTCAACACCTGCAGCAGTCGCATCACATCTCTTTGTCCCATTTTGCAGGGATTTCCAAATCTTTTCCACTGATTGCCTTTGAAAAAAGGGAGGAAATTCAAAAGATTTTGAATTTTTGCTGAACTTTTTCCCCCCTAAATCGACCCCAAATTTCCTCTATATAAACCTCCATTTTTCTTTAGTATTGGGGTGGGGAAAAGAGAGGAGGATTAAGGAAAGTGGGCGACAAGAGATTTTACGTTCTAAAAAATATAAGTTTATTTTTAAATTGAGAGGACAAAAACTCGATAGCTATTTTTTTCTGTATTGATTCTCTTCTTGCTCGAGTTAAGGTCACGTGGTGGTGAAATAGATCGTTTCAACTCGTCGTCTCATGTTCGCTGCCCATAACCAGGTAATCTGCTTCCGCTATCTCTTTAAATTCTCGATTTTGCTTTGTGTTCGTTTTAAGTATTTTAGTTGTTTGGATTTAGTCACTGCTTAACATGTAGATTGATGGGTAAATGCCATATAACTTTCTTTTCTTCTTTTTTTTAGACTTTTCCAGCTCATATTTATTTCATGTTGTTTGTTAGAATTCAGCCTTTGAGTATTGCATTTTTAGTTTCGTTTCCTGCATTCTGTTTGCTCAAGGTGCTTCCAGATTTTTATGAACTTGTTGATACCTCGTAAATGTTGAAACAATTTTTTTTGAAAATATTTTGGCTAAACTTTGAACTTGTGGACTCCTGCTCCATTCTATTTGTTTGAATCAGTAGACCATTAAACTCATGTTTGCTCCCTTCCTTGTGAGTCCTTTGTTCCGTGGATAACATGATTTTTGTTATTCTATTACTTTGCTTTAGATTCATACATGCATTTGACTACATTACTTTATTATCATTATTTTTCTTTTGACAAAAAAGTAAAAAGTAAAGTTAAGTGTCAATCATTGGTAGTGAGAAATAACATTTGTATTATTTTGTCTGCTACTGCCAAAGAGTGTTCTTCCATGATATGTGTTAATTGTCAAGATAAAGTTTAGTCACATGGTTTTAAGTGTTACTTGTATAACAATGAGAGTTTAGGAGTTATGAAATTTAATCAATTTAAATAAGAATTAGCGTAATTGTTAAGTCGGCTATAATAATTCTTATTATTTTTTACTATTATTATTATTATTATTATTATTATTTTTAAAACATTCCTTCTTAAATTGATAGTTTAGTTATTGTTGGGTTCCATTTATTTGTTTAGAAGACTTGCATTTTGTTTTCTTTATTTGTTTGCATCATTTTTGAGTCTAGCATGCCACTAACCATTTAGTTGAAGATTGGAATTGAATATGTCATATGTTCAACTTTCCTTGAATTTTAATTCTACTATAAGTTAAGTATTATTTTCTTCCATGTTTACCTTGCATGAACCCCTCCTTGGTTTGAGTCCATTCGACTCCCTTCTATCTCTTCCCTTTGCATTTCGGATATGCTATGGAGTCCCGAACTCAGCACTATCAAGTTGAACTCATTATTTCAAGAAATTGGAACCTGAAACAGGTCTTGGAAAGCAGAAAAATGGGTTGTATACATTCGATATACACTAATATACATCAGGGGTATACAAAAATGGGAATTGAGCCAAAAGCTCAAATCAACAACGAGTTTGGCCCAAAAAATGCCCAAATTTATCTTCTCCTTTATTCTCCTAGATTATTTTATTGTGATTACTTATTGTTAGTTTTTTTTATTAACTCTAACTTTAAATAACTTAATTGAACTCCCCAAATGATGAACTATTTTCTTTGTGTTGGTTTACTTTAATAAATTTTATTTTATCAACTATTGCACCCTTATTTACTTATTCAAATGTTTTCTATTCAAAAGTTTCACTTACTTTTAACTAGTTTAAACTGATTTCTTGGTTTATCGACTAAATTAGTTCAAATTATTATGAGACAAATAAAATTCAATTAATCTAGTTTTGTTAAAATTTTAATCACTTGTATTCAATTCATATGTTTCATTTAAGTCCCTTTCCCTATAGTAAAATAAAATGTATCATTTATTTAATCTATTTTCTCAAGTTAATCGAACATTGTAAATAAATATTATTATTTATATATATTGAATCATTTTCCTAAAAAGAAATAGTCCAAAAAATATTTAACCTAAGTCATAGGATAACCGCGTGTTAGCGGGCGCTTCAAATGTCTTAAAAACCTTCTTGAAGCATAAATAAGAACCTCTTACTCAATTTCTCTAAATTTTTAAGGACTTAATCTGTTAGAGTCTTTTCAAATTAAGTTTTCTTAATTTCTTTAAAAAATTAAGTGGCGACTCTTTCTAACTATTTTTCTCAAATTATTTTATACTTGGAACATTTCAAAAAGTGATTTTTCTAAAGGACAGTAAAATTACGGCATAACCTTCTCCCCTACACCCTTACACTTGAATTATGCATAAAGTATGCATGTATGTTTATGGTAAGCTTGTTGTGTAGATTGAAAGGTCATGCTCATGAACACACTATTGTTAAGATGTGAAATGTTTACTCACATGTTGGTGGTTCAAAGGGTGAAAGGGCATTCTCACCAAATGAACCTTTGAGATCTTATGATATTATGTTGTCTTGAATGCCTAGTGCATTCTCTTGTGAATATGAATCTAAGTAAAGACTTAACATACTCTTAAAGGGAATTATGCTTAGCACCGAGCGGATAAGATTATGAGATGGGTTCCTTCACGCTAGTAGTTGGGTTCCCAATATGGTTATCTCATGAGATGGAAACCTCCATGTTAGTAGTCCAGGTTTCTAGAAGCAATCTCCTTATCCCATAACTATGTGCCCACATAGGTCTTAGCTAGTGGATCCACGTAGAAGCTATTATGAAATTTCTACCTTAGGCAAGTAGGACACCTCTTTTCGGTATGGGGGTAGAACACCAGATTTCATGTAGCTCACATGGTCTATGTCGGTTAATGTTATTCTTCCCTATATGATATGAATATTAACTATGGTAAGAACATGGACTTTAATTATGATTTCTTGAGAGGTACTACTTAGTATGAGTGGGGGTATGGGACTTCACTCATGCATTGCAAAAGTAGACTTTAAGAGGGGTTATGGTGAGGTTCTCGTATGTTATGATGAATTATGAATTATGTATGAAAGGTATGTATGAATGTTAAGGTTGACTTCATTTGTTATAAGTTATGAACATGAATGTTTCCTCTCTTATGTATGTTGATTATGACTATCGTAAAGTATGATATGTATGTTGTTGGTGGCCTAAATGTGATACTTAATATTTGGTAGGGTTATGTGATCTTACCTTTGCATTGCACTAGTGTGGCTTTGGGTTGCTTATATGTTGGTTTGACTTATATTTCTTCATAAATGTGCATAATGACTTTTAAACTTGAAAAGGCATGATTTCAACTAATTGTCCCTTTTGAGCATGTTAAGGATTTTTGTGCATGGCTTCCATAATTAGTACAATTATTTGTGCTAACTCATATTTTCTACTTTACTATGAGTATGAGTGTAGGTTCTGGTCGTTGAGACTATTACTACGTCTTCAAGTGAAGCTTGGATCGACTATTCCCTAGGCTTAGTGAGTCCTCTAGTTTGAGGACAAGACATTATTGCTTTTAGTTCTATTGTACTTAGTACTTTGAGACTTTAATATTGTAAGGGCTTGACCCTATTTGTACTCTTTATGTACTAAATGGTGACTGAGACAAGGTTTAGACACTATTTTCATATATGTAAACAAATTTGACTTTGAATGTAAAAGGTTTAAATTTTCCGCAATTTTTCTATGTCTTTATGTTATGATGATTCTAAGGGCTTGTACGAGACCCTTTCGGGGTCAAGTATACCGTGTCATGTATATAGGGTACTCTTGGGTTATGACAAACTCGGTATCAGAGCATAAAGTTTTGGGATGATTTTTAGGACGCTGTCTCATGAACCACGTCTAGTAGAGTCTTGCTCATGAGTGTGAAGCACGCCACACTTATGAATGAGAGGCTATAAGATGTTTAGGAACTTTAACTTCTTCATTACTCTTTAGTTGTGCCTTACAAGTTTTACTCTATGAAGTCCTTATTCCTAACCCTTTTCTTGTGTATATAGGAAAATGAATACAAGAAGGGCGAATGCAAGGAGGATGGAAGAGGGGAATGTGAATGAGGGAGTTCCTCCCCAAGCTCCCCAAAATCCTCAAACTTCTAATGATGAGGGGGCTATGACCAATGTGGAGATAAGGGCGGTTCTTCAAACATGGATTCATGCTTTAACGACTTAAGTCACTAGAGATGCTAGGGTACAAGTGAATCCCAATGCAAGTACAACCGCTTCAAGGATAAGGGAATTCACAAGAATGAATCCCCCTACATTCTATGGCTCCAAAGTGGATGAGGACCCATAAGGGTTCATTGGTGAAGTGTTTAAAGTGCTTGATGCTATGGGTGTGTCTCCACAAGAGAAGGCGGAACTAGCCGCCTATTAAAGGATGTGGCTCAAGTGTGGTATGAGCAATAGAAGGATGAGAGACCCCTAATGGCGGGCCCGGTAGATTGGGGAGTGTTCAAGTTGGCCTTCCTTGATAGGTTTTTCCCCCTACAGTTGAGGGAGAGAAAAATGCAAGAATTCATCAACTTTCGCCAATGAGGTATGAGTGTGAAGCAATACGGCCTTAAGTTCACACAATTGTCTAAATACCCTCTAACCTTGGTGGCGGATTCTAGGGCCAAGATGAACAAGTTCGTTATGGGGATATCCGACCTAGTGGTGAATGAATGTCGTTTGGCGATGCTCATTCCAAGCATGAACATCTCACGTCTTATGGTTTATTCCAAACAAATTGAGGAACAAAATCTCAAGCAAGTGAAGAGAGAAGTGAAGAGGGCAAGGACCGATGATAGGAATTCTTCCAAGGGTAAATTTGAGGTTCAAGGCAAACCAAGGTTCAAGAACAAGTTTTCCAACCAAGGCTCCTCTAGCACTCCTAAGGTCAATAAAGAGAGGGTATCCACCCCTAAGCTGCAAGGTAGTAGTGGTGTGGATTCTTATGTTTATAGACCTACTTGTTCAAAATATGGCAAGAAGCATGATGGCAAGTGCCTTGTTGGCATGGATGGGTGTTTTAGTTGTGGGAAGAGTGGTCACATGAAGCGAGATTGTCCCATGCTAAGGGCTCAAGGAAAAGAGGGCAAGCAAGTCCGTCGTAGTGGTTCTAATTCCAATGCTCCCAAGAAGAATCGCTTCTATGCTCTTCAATCTAGAAGTGATCATGAGGGTTTTCCGGACGTTGTTACCGGTATGTTGCAAATATTTTCCATTGATGTTTATGCATTATTAGACCCCGGTGCCACTTTATCTTTTGTTACCCCTTTAGTGGCTATGAAATTTGATGTATCCCCTGAAAAGTTAGAGGAACCTTTTTTGGTTTCTACCCCGGTTGGTGACTCGGTTGTAGCTAAAAGAGATTATAGGAATTTTCCTATTTCTTTGTCTCATAAAGTCACCTTGGTTGTAGAATTAGATATGTTTGACTTTGATGTCATCTTGGGGATGGATTGGTTGCATGCTTGTTTTGCGTCCATTGATTGTAGAACTCGGGTAGTAAAGTTTCAATTTCCTAATGAGCCCATATTAGAATGGAAGGGAGGAAACTCTATCCCTAGAGGTCATTTTGTTTCATGTCTAAAATCTAGGAAAATGATTCCAAGGGATGTGTTTATCACATTGTTAGGGTCATGGACATTGAAAGACTCCTTCTTTAGAGTAGGTCCCGATAGTAAGGGAATTTCCAAAAGTCTTTCCCGATGAATTGTCCGGCATTCCTCCAGAACGAGAAATAGACTTTGGCATTGATCTTTTGCCCGATACTCAACCCATATCAATTTCTCCTTATCAGATGGCTCCGATCTAATTGAAAGAATTAAAGGAAAAACTTAAGGATTTGCTAGACAAGGGTTTTATTCAACCAAGCATATCTTCATGGGGTGCCCCGGTATTGTTTATAAAGAAGAAAGATGGGTCACTTAAGATGTGTATTGATTATCGTCAATTGAACAAGGTCACTATAAAGAATAAGTATCCTCTCCTAATAATTGATGATTTGTTTGACCAACTCCAAGGGGCGAGTTACTTTTTGAAGATTGACCTAAGGTCAAGCTACTACCAACTTAGGGTGAGGGGGATTGACATTCCTAAGGCGGCCTTCTGAACAAGATATGGTCACTACGAATTCCTAGTCATGTCTTTTGGTCTAACAAATTCCCCGGCAACATTCATGGATCTATGGAATAGGGTATTTAGGGAATATCTTGATTCGTTTGTAATCGTCTTTATTGGTGACATTTTGATCTATTCAAGGAGTGAGGGTGATCATATGAAGCATTTGAGAATTGTATTGCAGGTCCTTAAAAACCACCAATTATATGATAAATTTAGTAAGTGTGAGTGTTAGCTAAGGTCGGTTGCTTTCCTTGGTCACATAGTATCGAGCATGGGTATTGAGGTTGATCCTAAGAAGACAAATGCGGTCAAGAATTGGCCTAGACCTTTATCTTCTACCGATATTATGAGCTTTTTGGGTTTGACTAGTTATTATATGAGATTTGTTAAGGGCTTTTCCTCAATTGCTTCTCCATTGACGGCTTTAACTCAAAAGAAAGCCAAGTTTGAGTGGATGGAGGCTTGTGAGAAAAGCATCCAAGAGTTGAAAAATAAACTTACCTCCGCTCCGGTGTTGACCTTACTGGAGGGTACCGAGGGATTTGTGGTATATTGTGATGTTTCTCGAGTAGGTTTGGGGTGTGTCCTTATGCAACATGGTAAAATGATTGCCTATGCTTCAAGGCAACTCAAGGTTCATGAGAAGAATTATCTGACTCATGATCTTGAATTAGAGTGGTGGTGTTTGCTTTGAAAAGATGGAGACATTACTTATATGGGGTCCATGTAGATGTGTTCACCGACCATAAGAGTCTCCAATATGTGTTTAGCCAGAAAGACTTGAATCTCCAACAAAGAAGATGGCTAGAGCTTTTAAAGGATTATGACATGAGTATCCTTTACCACCCCGACAAAGCTAATGTAGTTGTGGATGCCCTAAGTAGATTGTCCATGGGTAGTGTGGCTCATGTAGAAGATCAGAAAAAGGAATTGGTTCATGATGTGCATAGGTTGGCCCGGTTAGGTGTCCAACTAGTGGATTCCACCAAGGGTGGGTCTATGGTTCACCTTAGTTCCGAATCGTCCCTCGTTGTTGATGTAAAGGATATAGTGGGTTTTGTGGCCAAATGTCCGAATTATGCATAAAGTATGCATGTATGTTTATGGTAAGCTTGTTGTGTTGATTCAAAAGGTCATGCTCATGAACACACTATTGGTAAGATGTGAAATGTTTACTAACATGTTGGTGGTTCAAAGGTTGACAGGGCATTCTCACTAAATGAACCTTTGAGATCTTATGATATTATGATGTCTTGAATGCCTAGTGCATTCTCTTGTGAATATGAATCTAAGTAAAGACTTAACATAACTCTTAAAGAGAATTATACTTAGAACCGAGCGGATAAGATTATGAGATGGGTTCCTTCACGCTAGTAGTTGGGTTCCTAATATGGTTATCTCATGAGATGGAAACCTCCACGTTAGTAGTCAAGGTTTCTAGAACCAATCTCCTTATCCCATAACTATGTGCCCACATAGGTCTTAGCTAGTGGATCCACGTAAAAGCTATTATGAAAGTTCTATCTTAGGCAAGTAGGACACCACTTTTTGTTGTGGGGATAGAACACCGGATTCCATGTAGCTCACATGGTCTATGTTGGTTAATGCTATTCTTCCCTATATGATATGAGTATGAACTATGGTAAGAACGTGGACTTTAATTGTGACTTCTTAAGAGGTACTACTTAGTATGAGTGGGGGTATGGGACTTCACTCATACATTGCACAAGTAGACTTTAAGAGGGGTTATGGTAAGGTTCTCGTATATTATGATGACTTATGAATTATGTATGAAAGGTATGTATGAATGTTAAGGTTGACTTCATTTGTTTTAAGTTATGAACATGAATGTCTCTTCTCTTATGTATGTTGGTTATGACTATGATAAAGTATGATATGCATGTTGTTGGTGGCCTAAATGTGATACTTAGTATTTGGTAGGGTTATGGGATCTTACCTTTGCATTGCACTAGTGTGGCTTTGGGTTGCTTATATGTTGGTTTGACTTATGTTTCTTCATAAATGTGCATAATGACTTTTAAACTTGAAAAGGCATGATTTCAACTAAATGTCCCTTTTGAGCATGNCTTTTAAACTTGAAAAGGCATGATTTCAACTAAATGTCCCTTTTGAGCATGTTTAAGGATTTTTGTGGATGGCTTCCATACTTAGTACAATTAATTGTGCTAACCCATATTTTCTACTTTACTATGAGTGTAGGTTCCGGTCGTTGAGACTACTACTACGTCTTCTAGTAAAGCTTGGGTCGATTATTCCCTAGGCTTGGTGAGTCCTCAAATTCTAGGACAAGACATTATTGCTTTTAGATCTATTGCACTTAGTAATTTGAGACTTTATTAGTGTAAGGGCTTGACCCTATTTGTACTCTTTATGTACTATATGGTGATTGAGACAAGGTCCAGACTGTATTTTCATATATGCAAAAGAAGTTGACTTTGATTGTAACGTTTTAAATTTTCTGCAATTATTCTATGTCTTTATGTTATGATGATTCTAAGGGCTTGTATGAGACCCCTTGGGTCAAGTATACCGTGTCACGTCTAGGGGGTACTCTTGGGTCGTGATAAATAGGGAAGTGAAGAGGGCAAGGACCGATGATGGAAATTTTTCCAAGGGTAAATTCGAAGGTCAAGGTCGACCAAGGTTCAAAAGAAGGTTCCCCAACCAAGGATCCTCTAGTGCTCCAAGGGTCAATAAAGGTAGGGTGTCTAACCCTAAGCCTCAAGGCGGAAATAGTGGTGGATCTTCCATGGTGAGGCCTACTTATGCTAAGTACGGTAAGAAACATGATGGTAAATATCTTGCCGGCATGGGTGTTTGCTATGGTCTTGGTAAGAGAGGTCATCAGTTGAAGAATTGCCAAACAATTGCGGCCAAAAGGAGAAAATATAAGCAAACTCCTCCTAGTGGTTCAAATTCCAATGCTCCCAGGAAAAACAACTTGTATGCTCTTCAATCCCGAGGTGACCAAGAGAGCTCCCTGGATGTGTTGACCGGTATGTTACAAGTCTTTTCTATTGATGTATATGCATTGTTAGATCCCTAGTGTCACTTTGTCCTTTGTGACACCTTTTGTAGCCATGAAATTTGAAATACTCCCCGAAGTGTTTGTAGAGCCTTTTTTGGTTTCTACCCCGGTGGGTGACTCGGTGGTAGCAAAAAGTGTCTATAGGAGTTGTCCTATTTCCTTGTCCCATAAAGTTACCTTGGTGGAGTTAGACATGTTAGACTTTGATGTGATTTTGGGTATGGATTGGTTGCATGCATGTTATGCCTCTATTGATTGTAGGACTCGGGTAGTTAAGTTTCAATTGCTAAATGAGTCTATTTTAGAATGGAAAGGGGGGAATTCAATCCCTAGGGGTCAATTTGTTTCTTGTCTCAAAGCTAGGAAAATGATCTCCAAAGGGTGCATTTACCATATTGTTAGGGTGATGGATGTGGAGTCCGAAACCCCTTCCCTAGAGTCTGTCCCCGTGGTAACTGAATTTCCAAGAGTCTTTCCTGATGACTTACCCGGCATCCCTCCCGAATGGGAAATAGATTTTGGCATTGATCTTTTTCCGGATACGCAACCTATCTCTATTTTTCCTTATAGAATGGCTCCGGCCGAGTTGAAAGAGTTAAAGGAGAAATTGAAGGATTTGCTAGACAAGGGTGTTATTCAACCGAGTATATCTCCATGGGGTGTTCCGGTATTGTTTGTTAGAAAGAAGGATGGGTCCCTTAGAATGTGTATTCACTACCACCAATTGAATAAGGTGACCATAAAAAATAAGTATCCCCTTTCTAGAATTGATGACTTGTTTGACCAACTTCAAGGGGCAAGTTACTTTTCCAAGATTGATCTACGTTCGGGCTATCACCAACTAAGGGTGAGAGAGGTTGACATACTTAAGATGGCCTTCCGAACAAGATATGGCCACTATGAGTTCCTAGTAATGTTCTTTGGTCTAACTAATGCCCCGGTGGCATTCATGAATCTAATGAATAGGGTGTTTAGACACTACCTTGATATGTTTGTGATCGTATTCATCGATGATATTTTGATCTATTCGAGGAGTGAAAATGAACACATCGACCATTTGAGGATTGTATTGCAAGTCCTTAAAGACCACCAATTGTAAGCAAAGTTTAGTAAATGTGAGTTTTGGCTAAGGTCCGTAGCCTTCCTTGGTCATATTGTGTCAAGCAAGGGTATTGAGGTAGATCCGAAGAAGACGGATGCAGTCAAGAGTTGACCTAGACCTATAACTCCTACAGATATTAGAAGCTTTTTGGGTTTGGCCGGTTACTATAAGAGGTTTGTTGAGGGTTTTCCCTCCATTGCTTCCCCATTGACGGCATTGACTTATAAGAAAGCTAAGTTTGAGTGGTCGGAGGCTTGTGAGAAAAGCTTTCAAGAGTTGAAAGATAGACTTACTTCCGCTCCATTGTTGACTTTACCGGAGGGTACCAATGGTTTTGTTGGGTATTGTGACACCTCTAGAGTGGGGTTGGGATGTGTGCTTATGCAACATGGTAAAGTGATTACCTATATGCTTCAAGGCAACTCAAATTCCATGAAAAGAATTATCCGACCCATGATCTCAAGCAAGCGGCGGTAGTATTTGCTTTGAAAATATGGAGGCATTATCGATATGGGGTGCATGTTGATGTGTTCACCTATCACAAGAGTCTCCAATATATGTTTAGTCAAAAGGACTTGAACCTCCGATAAAAAAAGTGGTTACAACTTTTGAAGGATTATGACATGAGTGACCTATACCACCCCGGCAAAGCTAATGTTGTAGTGGATGCCCTTAGTCGATTGTCCATGGGTAGTGTGGCTCATGTAGAGGATGAGAAGAAGAATTAGTACGTAATGTTCATAGGTTGGCCCGGCTAGG
>NW_026034445.1:0-18019 GCF_019186545.1 Solanum stenotomum
AAGTAATATATTTATTTGAAAAATGACAATTAAGTAACAATAAAGACATTTTAGACCAGTTTTCGTTTATTTTTTATATTTGCAAGAAAATGGGGCATTTATGATCAATTTTACAAGAAGACGAGTGAAGCCCAAATTATTCATTGAATTAAGGGAAAATGGGCAAATATACTGCTCAACTTTGTGATTTTGAGCAAATATACCTCTTGTTAATAAAATTGATGCATATATAGCTCTACCGTATAATATATGGTGCATAATTTTCTTTTTCGTTAATAAATTTATATTTATTTAATTAAAAAATATATAATAGTGATTTAATAGAAAATTTACTTGAATAAGAGCCTTTTTAATAAATAAGTATTGATTTTAGCGATACTTTTTTATTTATTACCATTTATAGAAACACTATGTTAAATCTGCAATATGTATTAAAAGTAAATTAAGTATGCAATATATGTGTATTATAATTGTTTTTAAAAATATATTATGTTTGTTTGGTAAGAAGTTGACACATTGTATTATAAGTGTATTAAAATGTGTGACAAATGTATTATCCATCAATAAAACTTGTATTATAATTGAATAATAAATTGTTCTTTGTAATATATATTAAAACTGTATTATAAATGTATTAAAAGTGATCAAGTGAAAAAAAAATTATTGCTATAAATGGTAAATATTTTTTATTTATAGTATATGTATGTAAGTTTCCTTTTTTTAAATTCAAAAATGTCATGTGGCTTTCAAAAAAATAGCTCTATCTGCAACAATGTTTGATACTTCAAAGCTCGTAGGTTTCTTGTCCCAACCTAGAAGAGATACACATCAGTAGGGCTAACAACATAAGTGCTCTATGGTCTCACCAACTTCCAACTGACTACTTCAGCAAACTTCAAACATTGAGAGTATGGAATTGTGGAAAATTGAGAAACTTGATGTCTCCATCAGTGGCCAAAGGTCTTCTGAATCTCCAAGTGTTATGGATACAACACTGTCAATCAATGGAAGAAGTGATCACTAAAGGAGAAGGAATCATGACCTTATTTCCCCGATTGGAACAGTTGAATCTTACCAATCTGCCTAAACTGGGGAATTTCTTTATGACAGAGCACGCTCTTGAATTTCCATTACTCAGAATTGTCTCTATTCTTGACTGCCCTGGAATGAAGACGCTTGTTCAACTGGGAATATCTGTGAGTACACCGATTCTCAAATGTGATGATGAGGTGAAAGTAGATGATCTAAATAAATGGATACAGCAGAGGTTCAATAACAAGGTATGTCTTGTTCCGCTAGCTATATAACTTATTGCTACATGATATTCTAAGGTTCTATTACTGCTCTCTTTCCGTGTTAGATACTTCATCAACTTTCTTTTACTTAATAAGCTAGTCATCTCTCTCTCTTCTTTTGCATTCTCTGTTTCCTGCAGGAACAAGAAGCTAGCACGGCGACGAAGCTGAACCTAGAGGAGGTTCCAGCGGAGAAAGGAAAATTGATCCAAATCTAATTTTGTTAAGAGTTTTTGAATAAACATCGAGTACTTAAAAGGATTTCACTAGTGGTCTTATCAAGAATAGTTCGATTGGAGGAACTACATATCATGGGAGTAGAACATTGTAGTTACTCCACATAGAGGGATCTGAAATCCTTATCGTGGTCTATTGCACTGACATTGTAGTTTGTGAAAGGTGTTCAGTGTGTGTAATCTTGAAATGAAAACTCTGTTGCCTTTCTTCTGTTGGTTAGGCATAATTGTATAGATTTTTACCTTGTATAAATTTCTGTATTCAAATTATATAACGCACTAACTAATTACCTTCAATGTTGTTTACTTCTAGGGCGTACAATCGCACCCCATCTAATTTTATTATCAACCATTGATGTGCCCGAGTTCCCAAGACCTTGACCCTGGCAGATAGTCTGTTACAAGCTCTTTTTATTATTCCCGTTCACCATACTAGTGTGTTTGTAACTTTAACGGAGCTAGGATTTTGAGTTTATCAGTGTTGTATTCTAGAAAAGCAAGCATAGTAGATTCTGGATAAATTGTTTATACACATTAAGCGAATTTTTAAACACAAATACAGGACAAAACCCGTAGACAGGGCTGTAGCTCCGCCCCTGATTCCCCAGTGAACAACTTAATGAACTGTATACACAAATAGCTAAACAAACTATCTAAATCAACTTCATCATCAACAACAATTCCCCATTCTACATAAAACATAAGTCATTCCCAGTTATATTTGTTTTATTTAAAAATATATTTTAAGACTGGTTTAGAGTCGCCACTTAATTTTTAAGAAAAATCAAGAAAACTATTGTTTTCAAAAGACTAAAACAGAAATCCGATGAAAACTTAAAAGGGTTCGAGGTTCTTATTAGTGTTCTAGGAAGGGTGTTAAAGCATCTAGAACACCCGCTAATGCGGTTATCCGACAATTAATTATTCGGCTAAAAATATTTAACTTAACTTGAATTGAGCAAATTTTGTAGTTAGGACCATTTTAAAGGAGAAACAGAAAAATGTCGCCATATTATTTAAATGAAGTATTTTATAAACTTACGTATTTATTTATTTATTTATTAGTTGACTAAGAAACGAATGATTTAGTTAAGTGATTAATTCAAAATGGGTGTCTTCTGGGGATTTGAATTTTCGACCTTAATGTTAGTGGAAAATATTAACGAGCACGTAAACACAACAAAGAGGGGAGGGAAAGAGATTTGGGCCCAAATCTGGTTTTTCTGTCCGCCTGGGCCAGTATTTGGGCCCACTTTCGTTTTGGGCTTTCGGCCCATTTGAGCCACCTGCACCTGTCCTAGTCTAACATGAAATAAATATCTTTCTTTTGGACTTTAAGCCCAATTTCTCCACCTGTCCTAGGAACTAACAAGTAATAGTAAGTAAAATGACAAGGGCTTAGGCCCAATAATAACAAAATACAATTCCGAATAAATAAAGGTAGGCTTTGGCCCAATCTTTTCAACTCCCAATTTGCTCTGCTTTTCTTTCAATTTCGAGACCTGTTCGTCGATTTTAATATCTGGCTGACTCGGATAAAAGGGGATATGGGCCTCCGTGGCCCAAAGGAAAATGCGAGGATAGAGTCCGTGAGGACCCGAACAAATTTCACATGCAAACACGAAAATGAGAATCAGTAAGTAAGAGTTATGAATAATATAAGAAAATTTATTATATTCTAATATTTATTACACTACTATATATTACACTACTATATTCTAAAATCTATATACTACCGTGCTCTAATATTTATATACTACCATATTTTGTTATTTATTATACTAATATATTCTAAAAATTATATACTACCGTAATTTAATATTTATTATACTACCATATTCTAAATTTATCTACCATCATATTTTAATATTTACATACTACCACTCAAATGAAAGAACTGCTAGGAGACAAACCTTAACAAAATAATTTAAATTATTCTAGACACAAGCCATTTAATTCTAAATGGAGGACAACCTAGTTCATGCGCTGGAAAACAAAATAAATAAATACTCAATGTTTAAATATCATAAGTATCCCATAAAACCCAAGTAATCAAATACTTAGCCAAATAAAAAAAAAAATATAAAGCAAGAATAAAGCATTTTAAGGAGAAGTCTAAAACGTGTCATTAGAATAATCAATGGCAAGAGACCATTTGGAACTAATATTAACCAACAAGAAAAATAAAGGTTTGGTCAAATGAACTCTTTACAGTAAGGTACCAATCATTCAAGAACGACATACGGGAATAAATAATAGCCAACTTACAAAACCCATAGAGAGAGATGCTAAGAGCACATTGTTAACTTAAGTCAAAATGAAAGTCACATTCTCATGGAGCTATGGAGAATCACTGATTATAAAGGTGCCTTCCATCATAAAATGGATACATAGATGAAGGGGTGACTAAGATAATGACTAAGTTCCCAGATTTCAGACCATTTAAACAGCACCAAAGCGAACCAAGCTATGCTTAAAAAATACAGATTCTAAATGGACATGAACAGATTCATAAAGCCAAGGTAGTGAATAATGGATGACTCAAGAGGATATGCAGAGGGAAATCTCCATCAAAACTGGATATGAACAGAGCTATAAACATTTTTTATTTTTATTTTTTAAGAATCCAACTCCGACAAAAATCAACTCATATCCATAAGAAGCCAAATGTACAACGGCCTAATGCATTTCAACATTTTCTAAACACATAATGAAGGCATGAATGTGATTTCAACAGAGTGACAACAACGCGATTCCGATGCACTTATCAAATGGGTAAACCAAAGTTGAGATGAACATAATCAGCAGAGAACTTCAAGAACATCCATAGCAGAGGAAACGAGCTCAAACAGGCGTAAAATCACTTCAGAATACAAAATACACATACTAGTTTCGGAAAGATTATTATGAAGAGAAAGCTTGGGCTCAAAACAAATCACGTAAAATCAGTTCATAAAGACAAATCAGTTCATAAAAACAAGAAATATTTCATGATTCAACATTCGTTGGAGTCGGAATGAAGAGAGGAAAAAGGCCGAGAGTTGTTTACCTTTCTATGAGCAGCGACTGGATACAAACGAGCAAGGAACCACGGTCTTCCTACCACAGAACTTGAACACGAATGGTGGATAAGAAATTTGAACCGAAAACTGAACAAAAACACCCTAAGAAAAAAAAAAAGTTGTATCCTCTGCCTCCAAAACGTATTTCCAGCTTTTAGATACTAGTGTTCAAGCCATTTCTTTGAATTGTTTTTGCTAAAATGAAAAAAATCCAACCCCAAAAATTTCCCCCTTTCTTGACTCTAATTTTTCCAACTAAAATCTCTTCAAAAAAAATCCCTTTCACAGTGAACAGCCAACAAAATATATAGAAGGGAGAAAATAGGATTCGGAATGGGGGCCAACGGATCAAAAGTCCCACTAGAAAAGGCCCATTTCAAAATTCAAAATTTGAAAATCTTTCACCATTTGAGGGCAACACCTTTACCTAAAATTTTCGCCCCATTCCGAAAGAGGAAATGGGGGGAAAATGCGTGCTCTGGGCTGCTGCTGTACGTTTTTCTGTTTGTGTATTGTATGTTTGGATTGTTGAAAAATAAAGTGGGGCTGGGTCTTGTTGCATTTGAGAGAATTGGGAGTGGACTGGTTCATTTAGAGTAGAACTTGGGCCGATTGGACGGAAGAAATAGGCCCAAAAGTTGGTCTCAAGTGGGTCTAGGGTGGGGAAATTAATGGTTAGAATTGCAAATAAAAGGTTAGACAAATGAATTAACAATCTAGCCAAATTGAATTTTATTAGCGAATCCAACTAAAGATTAGATGAAACGAATTACTATTAATTAACGAGCTTCTTAATCTTAACAAAATAAAATAATTAACTTAATTATAAAGCAATTAATTTAAAATATAAACTATTACTTAAACCAAATTAGTTGACAAAATATTTAACTAAAACTAAAATACTTTTGAGACGATTTTCGAATATTCATAAAATCTACTAATTATATACATGATTATTTAAAACATATATTATTTAAAAATTATAAAATGTGACAAAACTATTTAGAATAACTTGAAAAAAATATTTTGAATTTTATGAAGTCAATTATTCCAAATCGTTTGGAATTTAAGAAACTCGATGATTAATATATATTGTGGAGGTTCAAAATTGGGTGTCAACAATATTATGATTTCGGATAAATAAAAAGACCTCCAGAATTCAATAAAATAATCATGACGATATGCAGCAGCCACCACTATTCCCACCAGAATCTGTGTCCTGTCCAGGAGCAATTATCCTGGTTCCCTTAAAGATTGTGGCTTCCCATAATCAGCTCCCGGAGCTGCAATAAGTGTATTCTTGCTAATGATTTTATAAATTTCTGTTAAAGCTGTCATGAATGCACCCTCGACGTTTGTGGATTGAAGAGCTGATGTTTCCATAAAGAAAAGATTCTCCCTTTCTGTGAATTCTTGAGATTCTTCAACTGGTACAGCTCGAAGACTTCCTAGATCACATTTGTTTGTGATGAGCATAATAACTATGTTCTTGTCCGCATGACCTCTTAGTTCCTCCAGCCATCTAGCCATATGATCGGAATGATTGACGTTTTGTTATGTCATAGACTAGCATTGCGCCAACTGCACCTCAATAATATGCACTTGTTACTGCTCTATACCTGAGAGAAATGAGAGATGATTCATTGAGTTACAACAATTATCAAATTGGCTATGTTGCTGTAACTCTTCAAAAGCAGATCCTTCAAAAGTATAACATTTTTGAGGATCCCAGCAACATTTTTCCCAAGAGTCCGAGCAACATAGCTTGAGAAGGTAAATGTTTACAGACAAAAATGGGATATAGGGAGGGTAAGATGTATGCAAACCTTACCCCTACCTTTGCGGGGTAGAGAGGTTGTTTCCAACAGACCCTCGACTCAAAAGAGATGAATTGTAAGTCAAGAAGAAACTTACATATTGAAGTCTAAATCGCGATATAAACCACTCTTTAAGAAGATTTATCACAAAAACAAGAACGCCTCAAATATCTCGAACAAGTTGGGATCAACAATATGAAGTCTAACTAATAACCATGTCGTACCATTTAGGCTCATCTCCGACCAATACTACACAAAATAAAATATAAAAAGCACTAGGATTTCTCTATATATTTTTTATATCTTTTACAAAACTAGACAATTCCAAAATAGTAAACGTACTGACTCCCAGAACGCCTCAATCCCAACCAAGTTAGGGTCGGCTATCTAAATCTTCACTAACCAGGTCATTCCATTTAGGCTCATCTCAAACCAATATTACACAAAAATAAAAAGTACCAGAAATTCTCTAGATTTTTATAACCAAACGACTTCCAGAAAAACATAGGACCTAAAGTAAACGTCCTAACATGCCTAACACATAATTTCAAACTAATTAATATCACCTGCACAAATTTTTCGCTAAATATGCATGGATTGCGCGAAAAAATGAAAAAGAAAGACAACATCTCTGCATAAAAATTCGCTAAAATGAACCAAACATAGAAAAATTGAAAAATTAAATTGACCTTTCTTGTCCCGCAGTGTCCCAAATTTGTGCCTTAACGGTTTTGTTATCCACAATTAAAGTTTTTGCTTGAAACTCAACCCCAATTGTAGCCTTTGAGTCTAAACTAAATTCATTTCTTGCAAGTCTAGCCAATAATTCAGATTTACCAACTGCGGAATCTCCAATTAAAACAATCTTAAAAACATAATCAATCTTTTGATTATAATGATCTGCATACAGATTCGAAGACATTATAACCCGAAAAAATTCCCCTTCAACCCAAAATTTGTAGGAATGTATCTTCTAAATCTCCGGATTTTAGCATATGATTGAGAATTAGATATGTGTTGATCGAAATTTGTATCGGAAAAGATACAAATAAATCAAGATCCCCAGTAAATTCAATTTCTCATAAATTTAAAATTGGTGTGTGGAATTTAGAATTTGCTTCATACATTCATAGGAAAGATGAAAAATTGGAAGAAAAAAAAAGCAACAATTACTTTTCCCTTTTTACACTGTCAAAGAAGTATAATAGTATATGGAATTATGAGAGCTTCACTACTTTAAGACTTTAAAATGCTATCATTTTGACCCCACTCTTCTTATTCTTAACCCTAAAGCCACTGTCAATATCTACATTGCTGCTCTTTCAGCTTTCATTTTCACACCAAATTCACCAACACATATCCTTTTTAAACTTTTACTTTACTTCCCAGTTACTAATAAAAACAAGTAGCAGAGTTTAGAGTTCAGAGTAGAGAAAAGGTGCTCAACTGGTAACAAAGGAGATCATAGCTATGAATTTCCTATCTAAAGTTGTGGAAAAATGCTCAAATTTCATGATCAAATCTATGGATAAAGAATCTGATATGCTGGAGATAATCAGAAATGAGGTGCAGCAAGAAGCGGAGGCTGCCCGGAGAAACATACAAGTCATTTCTCCCAGTGTTGAGGCTTGGCTAACTAGTGTTGATACCACTACTGCAGATGTGGCTACTACATTGCGACGTAGAGCTGAGGTTGAAAGAGGCTATTTCTATCGTTGCTGTCCAAACTTGAAGTACCATCGATGAAAGTGACATTCACAACGCGTCGCCGAGATGTTTGTCAGGCTATGGAGGCTCATAAGATCATGGAAGTTGGAACCTTATCTAAAGAGGAAGCATGGATCCTTTTCAGGCAGAAACTCGGTAATTCAGTTGATGATCCTTCTCTTCATGACATAGCAAAAGAGGTTGCCAAAGAACGCAAGGGGCTGGGCTGCCAATTGCAATTGTTACAGTTGCAAGAGCACTAAAGTTTAACAACATGCAGGCCTTCATGGGAGGGTGCCCTTGTAGAATTACAAAGATCTGCACCAAGAAATATTCCGGGAATGATTGAAAATGTGTATCAACCTCTGAAGGTATGCTATAATCACTTAGAAAGTGATGAAGCCAATTACCTCTTTTTGCTTTGTTCCTTCTTCGAGGAAGATAGTGATATCTTGCCTGAATAATTACTTAGAAAAGGAATGGGGCTTGGCATCTTTTCAGAAATTGAAATTTTTGAACATGCAAGAAAAAGGATGTGTCTTCTGTTAGAAACTTTGAAAGATCGTTTCTTGTTATCCCAAGGTTCAAACAGAAATTATGTCAAAATGCCTGATGTGGTCTGTGACGTGGCTATATATATTGCTTCTGAGTGCAAGCATATTTTTATGGTAAGTCACTTCTGAGATACTCCTCATTTTCTTTCAAGTAAATATTGTACTTACTAAGCTAGTCATGTCTGTTCTTTTGCATTCTCTGTTTCCTGCAGGAACAAAAAACTAGTGATGGCAATGAAGCCGAATCTCGTGAGTGCAGAAGCTAATGTCTGTGACTCCGAAGCTAGGAAGGTAATAAATAAGTACTCGATGAAATAGTTCAAATGTGTAAGTTTGCTTGAACATCACCTGATACCTATTCTGATGGAGGTAACAGGCAGAGGCGGATCTATGATATTGTAACCTATGAGTTTATTTATATGAGCACAATAGTTTTTACCCAGAGACTTTGTATATTAACTTGAGTTCATTGTAATATGTTGATGATTTTCTCAATTCTATTTTGTTTTGAATGAAAAGTTACATATTAGTTTAATGTCTCGATGATCAGTGTGCATAACTTGTTTAGGCTCAGACTTTTCATCATCAGACAGACATAAAAATGGCCTTTTAAAAAGGTAGAAGTCTAAAGCGCGAATACAGCTAACAGGAGACTGCACCTCGAATGTGTGCTGCTGAGAATTCTACCTTATAAAATTTGAGTACTTATAACAAACACTCTATAAATACCACTAAAGGCAAAATATTTTTGCGGCAAAAACAATTATAGCCACTAAATGTCTCTTTTATTGTAGGAATACGGTGTTAGTCCTTAATAATGATTTGTATCTAATATACAGATCCTTCTGTCCTAACTTGTAATATTCTTTATATCAGATTCTTTTAGCATCAAGTTCTGAATAATGATTTTAGCCCACTAAGTAATATAAGTCTTTTTCACTTGAGAAAAATATGGAACTCGTGTTCTCTGTCACATAAAAGAAAGGAATCTACTAACAATAGTAGCTTGCTAATATCAATCTTACTACCGTAAGTCTTTCAATGTAGATTTCCACCATAAGAGCTTTACTAAATTTAGGAGACTTGAGAATTCTGCTCGAGTTATCCTCTGGATTGTATATCATGAAAGTTGATTCAAACATAACCAAAAATTCACCACCTTTTGACAAACAAAAGGATTGAGAAAGAAAATAACCCATAGGATCTAGATTATAATTGATGGTAAATACTTTTATCCAGGATTCTTTATTCCCATACTCCTTCATATACCACACATCTACTTGAGTGATCGAATTATTACAAAACATAGAAAAATTACTTCTCAATGCTCTCGTCATGAGAATACCATCCCTTTCTCCATAAAAGGGTTGTTCCACCTTTCTCCATTTCTCATCAGCCAAATCAAAAGATGTGATGCCCCAACCCCTTTGGTAACCAAAACCAGCACTAGTAGCCCAGTGAACCTTCCCATTCACAAATTTACATGAACTAATTAATCGCGTCTCATTATGAGGATAACCAGTTCTCCACCAAGAATCATTCTTTAGACTATAGATATTAACCTCTTGAAAATCACTCTGACGACCAATATTAGTACAAATACGTACTACCTTATAATCATCATGGATTTCATCGTATCTAAAACCATATAAGAAATGGACAACATCGCCCACTTTAGTTTTAAAATCAGGTAATTTCCTGAACTTTCTTATTGTTGGGTTCCAGAGAAATAATTCCTTTGAATCATTTAAAAGACAAATCAATTCATTTACAGAACCCCTGACCAAAGAATATCTACTAGAGTTTTTCAAGGAGATAATCCATATCGGATTCCTCAGTAATAGACTCATAAAGTAAAGACTTATGCGAACAATCCTTAAGATTTTCGGGATGGCCAGTTCTCAATATAAGCCTATGATTGGTGTAGTCATTTTTATTAGCTGATAAAATCATATGAGACTTGATAAGCTTAGGGCAACAGATCAAAGCAAGCCAAGTTTTCGAAATAGACATGCACCACAAGAGAGATTTTACCGGAAGCCTTAAGAGAATTTCAATAATGAGATCAAAGCAAACCAAGATTGTTTGTCCATCAGATTCTGAATTTTCTTTCTTTCCTTCACTATTCTCTCCATTGAGTTCTTTACCGGGTAGCATTGTGATATGGTGATTCTTTGAGAAAATGTTGAAACTCATAAAGAAAGAAAGCAAATATAACGAAAATTTTGGAGCTGATAAATAATAAAAGTAATTATNCTTTAAGATTTTCGGGATGGCCAGTCCTCAATATAATCCTATGATTGGTGTAGTCATTTTTATTAGCTGATAAAATCATATGAGACTTGATAAACTTAGGGCAACAGATCAAAGCAAGCAAGTTTTCGAAATAGACCTGCACCGCAAGAGAGATTTCACCGGAAGCCTTAAGAGAATTTCAATAATGAGATCAAAGCAAACCAAGATTGTTTGTCCATCAGATTCTGAATTTTCTTTCTTTCCTTCACTATTCTCTCCATTGAGTTCTTTACCGGGTAGCATTGTGATATGGTGATTCTTTGAGAAAATGTTGAAACTCATAAAGAAAGAAAGCAAATATAACGAAAATTTTGGAGCTGATAAATAATAAAAGTAATTATATTACCAAATTAAAAAAAATTTACATCTAGAATTTTTTTTTTTAACTGTTATTATCTTTTTCAAATAGGTTAATAATATTTATGTACTAAATGTCTAAATTTTTTAATGCTATTAGATTGTTATTAAATGTAATTTTATGATGAGACAATAGTGAAGTCAAGATGTAAATTAGTGGTCAACGAAGTTGGACATAGTGAGACCAAATGTTCAAAGCGGCTAAAAATGCTAACAATTATTTTTCCGTTATTGGTCAAAGCATTGGCGGATATAAGCTTATTGAGTACATGCATAAGTGGAAGTATCAAATATAAAGTAAATTAATTAAGGTGCGGGAAAGTTGTCTTGCAAGGAGGTTAATTATTTAAAAAGTATATGAAAAGTTGGTAAACCAAATATAAGGCTAATAAAACTTTATAGACGTTATGAACTATGAAGCATTAGATTCATTACCGAGGCTGCCATAAAATCATAGTTAGTAGTTTTATTTTTCTTTTTCATTTTATGCTAAAAAATCCAATGTTGGAGACATTCTTTGAAAATAAGAAAACATGCATTGCTGCTTTTCGTTCTTCAAATTCCAGCTCTTTCATATTAAAATAACTTTTCATGATCTTTGATCCCACAAAAAATTACAAGCAAATCGATTTCCAAATTAATAATCCATGTAATACTAGATTCTATTTAGTGAAAGAAAATTTAAAAAATTACATTGATGCTCCAAGAAATTTAAAAAATGATGCTATGAAGACTTGGCCCTCAACAACTCTTTTTTGTTTCTCACAATATTCTTTCCTCAACTGCATAGTGCTCTCCATTTCAACTCATGATTTACGGACGTTCATCCTTGTTCAAGATTGGAAAATATTTTGTTTCGAATGATTCTATAGTCCGATACTCTAAACTCTCATGTGCACATGGTCCTATGAAGAGCCAGACAATACGGAGACCATTATAGAGGTTGTTAGGACATCTCTTGCCATTATGCTAAGACTCCCCTTCAGTCGATACAAGAAAAAACTAGTAATAATTTATCCTCATGTATTAAGACTTGATAGACATATATAGTTAAGTAAATTGATCTTCTCAAACCATGATTACTGAATTAGTTGAGGATCATATAAATTGACTCAACCATCACATTTATAAAAAAGCAAGAGAAAAAAAGTTGATAATAGTGCCTGCGATGCGAGCGAAAGAATAACCTATATATATATATTTGATCTTTTATTAACTAATGCTTTGTATTGAAAAATCAATGCAAAGGCTCGAGCACCCCAAGGAACAATGGGTGATGGATCAGATGCATTCACCAAGTCCAGTTTCCCAGTTACTAGAATCGGATAACTAGAATTCGGGAAAGGATTTAGGAAGTCCCAGTCAAGCAAGTCAAGAATTGTGTTGGACTGCTAGTTTCAATTCAAATGCTAGTGACACTGATGATCGACCACGTAGAAGGTGGATTGGAGCCTATTTTTGACCAATAACTTTCTTTCTAATATCAGACTTTGCCAGTGAGTTTGTAGAATGTGTATTTGAATGTCAATGAATTTGCTAAATGATGTTGTTATTAACAAAACACTCCATATAGCAGATTCACTCACAAAATCAACTTTGAAAAAGAGAACATTTTCATATCAAATCAAAATAATCTTTCACAATCTCTAATCCCACAATAAAATTTCAGCTGAAATGAAAAATACAAACAAAAGCATAAACAATTCAAAATGCTGCTATGAAGACTTAGACCTAAAAATTTAAGAATGGATCAACACTTCAGTTTCTCAAATTGTCATCAGTTTCGTCAATCTCTTTCCCAATTTGATAATAGTCTCCAAACCTAACCCCATAAACCCATCGACAAGTTGAAAATTTCACGATGAATAGGATTGATTATATTAGGATCATATCCTGCAATTTTCAAAATAGCTTTGAAACGCCTTTCTAAGAAAATGATCTTAGTCTTCAATGCCAGGCCACAAAATTTCAAATTGGGAATTGAAGCCTCGATGTAATTGATAAAATTCTCTAAATAATTAGGATATGGAATCACCCCATGATTGAAGAAGTAATGATAGATAGCCTTCAAGATAGCTACATCCTGATAATAATCATAATTATCTTCTTTTTTCAACTTAATTTTCGACGTTCCTCCCTGCATAAGATTTGAAAATTTAGGCTTATTGATGGGCTTCAATTCATAATATTCAGGCATGGGAGACTTCCCCTTTTCTCCAATTTTTGGACATACACACTTCATTTCATACAAGTCAGATTCTGGGAGTTTTTCTTTTTCTGTTGCTTTTTGGTCAACTTTATCTTTTGCAGATTCAAAGATGATTGATTCTACATTTTGTAGATCGTTGTTAAAGTGATCTTGTGGAGGAGAGGAGATAGGTGACCAAACTTCAGATTCTTGATTTTGGTCTGAAGATAGCATTTTTAACATGTGTCTCTTTGTGAAAATAGTCTGGGAATGAGGAGATGGTTCTTTCTCTCTTGCTAGATTTATAGCATATTCATTTGACCAAAATTACTAAAATATTAATTGTATTAAATCTCACTTTAAATTTTCATGCCATAAAAGTCATATTTCTTTCCATAAGTCTATCTATATATTTACTCTAGACTATTTTGGTTAATTAGACATTAAATGACCTTTTCAAGTAAAACATTTACTAATCTGTCATGATTTATGGCTAGTCAAAATTTGACTCATATGACATATTACAACACATAGGAATGTCCTCAAGCATAGCCATACGTCATCATTGTGATATCATCATGATATCACATACTATATATACTAAATGGTCCTAACTTCAAAGTTGAATTACAAATTTAGCCCTACACTAAATTAAAATCTAATTAAATGGGCATGTTTTATTTACGTAAAGGTAGATGTAGAAGCCTAACATTTGCATTTAATTCGTTAGTTATGACATTATAAATTTCCTTAGTTATATCTAATTAATATAAACTTACTCACTTGGAAAAAAACTTTTCTTTTTTATTCCATAACTATGAAGAAATTGAGGAGTTGCAACGAACTCAATATAGATTATAGGCCAAAATCGTCTGCATGTTAAAGGATTATATGGCATACTCTTCATTTATATTTAGCGATGCATGAAAAATTAGATGATTAAAGGAGTTACCATTAGTCTTTTCTAGTGAACTTAAAAGTGCAAATATTGATACGATTCAATTCAACATTTCATTCTCTCAGATTTGATGTTCAGTTCATCTATTCCAAGACTAAGTATGTAGCACATTAGAGAACATTTTGTTGGGTATATAGCAAGAGTTAATGAGAAATGGAGGGAAGATGAAAAGAGGGAACTTGAAAAGTTCTCTTATGCTTTAGTAAAAAGACATTTCTCCCTCATGGGTGGTGGAAAGAAAAATAGAAGTGTTTAAATAGAGAAACACTTCTATTAGTTGTTAAAAGGGCTGGAAAGAGGGACCCCCCTCGCGCCGTCGTCGTCGCTCGCTTGGCTTTGGCTTTTGGGATGTGCCACATAAGCCAAAAAGTGTACAATATTATATATAAAATGAGTTGGCTTTGACTTTTGGAATGTGCCACATAAGCCAAACGGTGTACAATATTAAATATAAAATGAGTTGGCTTTGACTTTTGGGATGTGCCACATAAGCCAAAAGGTGTACAATATTATACATAAAATGAGTTCAGTCGGACTTTGGCTTTGGCTTTTGGGATGTGCCACATAAGTCAAAAGGTGTACAATATTATATATAAAATGAGTTCAGTTGGCCTTTGGCTTTGGCTTTTGGGATGTGCCACACAAGCCAAAAGGTGTACAATATTATATATAAAATGAGTTGGCTTTGACATTTGGGATGTGCCACATAAGCCAAAAGGTGTACAATATTATATATAAAATGAGTTCAGGGGTAATCTAGGGGGTACTTGTGCCTTCTCCCAATATTTAATTAAATAGTCGAACTGAAAACGCAAGCAAACAACATCTCATATATACTATGTTTAGCAAACGTAATTAAATTGTGAACATAACTCTATCAAAATTAAAGGATCATCAGCTCCAGTTCTCACTTTCTTATCAACTGCATCGTGCTCCTAGTAGTCAACTTAATTATAGTCTCCAAAATTAACCCCATAAACCCATAGACAAGTAGAAAAACTCGCGATAAACAGGGTGGATTTTATTAGGGTCAAATCCTCCAGCCATTGTCATAACAGCTAAGAAATTGTTCTCCAACATAACGATCTTAGTCTCCAATTCCTGGCCACGAACTTTCAAGTTGGGGACTAAATCTTCGATGTAATTAATCAGTTCCCTCGATATCGGATATGGAATTTTGCCACCATGATTGAAGCAGTACTGATACATGGACTTCAAAATCGCCAAGTCCTGATCATAATCATAGTCTTCTTCCACATTTTCGGAAGTTCCAGCTCCTAGTCCAGGATTTGAAAATGTAGGCACAATGTGCTGAAATTCATATAATTCCAACATGGGACGTTTTCCTTTTTTCACTGCCTGCAATTTTTCTTGCTTTCTGTTTTCTTCATCCAAGAACTGATTGAATGATTCTTCACTTTCTCGCTCTTTGTTTCTCGTGATTACACCAACATTGTCAACTGGGTAATAATCTCTGGGATAACCCCATAAACCCATAGACAAGTAGAAAATTTCACGAAAAACAGGGTGGATTATATCAGGGTAATGTCCCGCACGTGCAGTCATTTCCATAATAGAAAAGAATTGGTGCTCTAACGCAACGATCTTAGTCACCAATTTCTGGCCATAAAATTTCAAGTTGGGAATTGAAGCCCCGATGTAATCAATAAAATTCTCCAAATAAGGATATGGAATTACCCCGTGATTGAAGAAGTAATGATAGATAGACTTCAAGATTGCTAAATCATGATCATAATCATACTCATCTTCTTTCTTTGATTCATTTTCGGACGTTCCTCCTTGTTCAAGATTGGAAAATGTAGGCTTATTAATGGGCTTCAATTCATATGATTCAGACATGGGACGCTTTCCTTTTTCTTCAACTTTCGAAAAGATATACTTCAGTTCAGATTCTTGGAGTTTTCCTTTTCCTGTCGCTTTCTGGTCCTCTGTTTCGTTTGCAGAGATCGTCGATTTCAGATTCTTGATTTTCTTGCTTTTCATTCATCATTTCTTCTGATGGTAGCATTTTGGACATGGTGTTTCTTTCTGAAAATGTTCAAGCTGAGAAAGAAAGAAAGAAAGAAGAATTTTGAACTGATAACGAGGAGATGATTCTTTCCTCTTGCGAGATTTAAGTGCGTTAATGTGTTACTCTTTAGATCAGTTTTAGGGGAATCCCATATGTAGTTCCTGCTACTGTCTATCTATATCATATGTCGTTTAGATCAGAATAAGTAATAAAATAAAAATTACGGTACATTTTCAAGAAAAGTACATGATATAGACATTCAACTGCTTAAACTAAATATAGACGACAAATGTATAATGTCTATAATGGTGTATACCGAGTCACCAACTATCCATATTATTATCTTTTGCAATTTCTGACAGTGCGAGTTAGCATTCAAGGGACAACCTAGTCGATAATAAAGTTGATATTGATCATGGGAGACTAATGTTTTTTTTTTCATAATGGTTTAAATCCCAATCGTGTAGGAAAACAGAGTATTCTGGGGAAGTTTTCTCTCTTGCATTTATCACTCTATCAAACCATCTATATACAAGCTAAAAGAAGCAAAAAGAAAGTTCTACCCTAACTAATTCACAGCTGTCCCTTTTCCTATTGGCTGTGACCATAACAAACTTTTATTCTCTAAAGATATTTACAAAATCTGGATAAGAGAAAATATAAGATGGGCTAAGGAGGAAAATTCTAAATGTGGCCCATAACATTAATTTCAAAACAAATGTCCATGAACTTGGGCCCAAACATTATGAATTAGATGATGCATCTTTGGATTTATTCTTCGCAGGTGAGGATGGAGAATCATGTTCAACACCCCCCCCTCAAGTTGGAAGGGTGTGGAAAAACCCCCAACTTGCCAAGTAAGTGATGATGAGGAAAGCCGTGAAGCGGTTTAGTGAAGATGTCAGCAAGTTGAGACGTGGAAGGAAGGTAATGCAAAGAGATGAGACCAGCAAGAAATTGTTGCCTGACGAAATGACAATCAAGTTCCACGTGTTTGGTTCGCTCATGGAAAACTGGATTTTTAGCGATATGAATAGCAGCTTGACTATCTGAATGGAGAGGGATTGGAAGTGATGGAGAAACAGTGAGGTCTGATAACAAACGGACAAGCCAGGTGATTTCGGCAACAACCCGGCGCATTGATCGATATTCAGCTTCAGCAGATGAAAGGGAAATCAAAGGTTGTTTCTTTGATTTCCAGGAAATTGGAGTACCTCCAAAACTGATGAAATAACCACTGATAGAGCGACGAGTCTCTGGACATGAACCCCAATCAGAATCGCAGTAGGCTTGAAGGTCAAACACGGATGAAGATTTGATGAGAAGACCAAGGCCAGGGTTGCCAAGAAGATAACGAAGACAGTGAAGACCAGCCTGATAATGAGGCATGCGAGGAGATTGCATGTATTGACTGAGGTGTTGCACGGCAAAAGAAAGATCCGGTCGAGTATGAGTCAAAAAATTGAGCTTGCCGACAAGTCTTCGATAAATAAGCGGATCAGGAAGAATATCACCAAC
>NW_026034445.1:23033-25776 GCF_019186545.1 Solanum stenotomum
ACGAATCAGAGCTAACAACTTCTTCTTCTACTTCCTCCTTGATAATTTCACTGAATGATTCATCACATAGTAGCTCTGTTTCAAGACTGTTGGCCTTTGGAGGAGCAGGATCAGGAATTGGAGATGAGGAAGATGAAATTCCTCCATTTTCAGGTAACATTTTCTTTTTTTTGCAGAGAGAAAAAACAGAAAGAAAAAAGGAGTAGAGATTTTACACCTTTTTCAAATATGAAGTGACTCAAGAGATGGTTAACAGCAGCTATATATATACTTATATGATCTGATCATAGTTAGAAGAATGTACTGTAATTACAATACTGTATTTTGTTTCGATCACAACAAATATTAAAAAAAAAGGTACATTTTCTAGAAAAGTAGTTAATAATATTAGAAAACGAAAGTATAATATGTCTATAATCGTGTTCACAGACTATCCATATAATTATCTTTGCAATTTCTGATAGCGTGAGTTAGCATTCAAGGGTGTAACCTAATCAAGCAATACATACAATGGTGGAACATTGTAAGGATTTATGAAGTCCCAGTCAAGCATTGAGTCGGACTACTAGTTTTCAGTTCAAACACATATGACACTGATGATCGGCCACGTAGAAGGTCATTAACTAACTGTCATTAACAAAACACTCCATACATCCCATTCACTCACAAAATTAACTTTCTAGTTGAAGAACTAAAGTTAGAATTATCTGAAATCAGAATTATGTTCTCAATTTGTTTTTAAAGGGGCAAAATTTTAAAATGCCATTTGTGCAATTCTCAGAGATCAAAATAAGTACTATGTGAAAAAGAACAAGTGTAACATCTCGCTAATTGAAAGGACTAGAAATAAGTTAAAAATTGGAAATAGTCATTTTTGGGAAAGAATAAAATTCTGGAAAATTTGTTAAGTATGTCAATTTGAGTTTTTGGTCAACTTCAAACAATCATAACTCCTGGCTCAAGATGAGTTAAGTGTGCTTCCAGATATCGTAGGAAAGATCTTGGGATAATATTTCCAACACCGCCGAGTTTACTCAATTCGGAGTTCGTATGAGTGAGATATTCCCATTTGAAGTTGGGTTATTCAAATAGGGAAAGTCTAATCTGGATTTTAGAAGGGCATTATGGTCTTTTCCATGCTCCATTACTTAATTTCGTTTTTTGGTAATTAATTGGGGTCTAAACTGATAGGATTCAATTTAAGCTTTTACAATATTGAGTTAGGGTTTTAGGGAAGAGAAAACGTCACGACTCGATTCCTCAAATCATGATGGCACCTACTATAACCCACCAGTAGGTAAGCCAACCTGTAACTCGGAACAACAAGTAATGGGTCTGATGGCAGAAACTAAACAAGAGTAGTCAAAATTTAAGATAACAACATAAACAGGTGGAAGCAAACCAAAACATATATACAAATAAAGATCCCTCCCAGAACCTGAAAGTCACTAGTACAGAGCTACTAACAAAACGAGTACAAGTCCCAAAAGTGGACCACAGAGTGGACTATCTCGAAAGGTAAAAGACAAGTCTATATACACAGATAGAGACTGAAATAGTACAAAACGCCGTGTGCTCATTCCATCTCCGGATCAGACTACTCCAAACTGGATCAACGTTGGCCACTGGTGCTCGGACCTGTATCATGAAACAGATGCAGAGCATAGCATGAGTAGCAAAACAACAGGTACACAGCAGGCATCATAGCTCGACTGAACTTGAAAAGTAAAGACTATGAAAAGAAGGAATAACACAAAACGAAGTCAAGAACGAAAATCTAAATAATAATGGAATGCACACGAGTGTAGAAAAAACTAACTAAAGTAATTTATAAGCTAACTACACCTAACTTGGCCCCTATAAGCCCAGAAGGTACACTCGTGCGCAAGTTAAATAAAAACCCGAGCGAACCCCCATAAGACCGACGAGTACACATAATAACTATAACTAAAGAGAATTGCATAAAAGAACCCAAGAATGGAGAACATCGAACCAGAACCTCAACCCCAATTAGTAGAATCTGACAGTACGGAGGCCGGACCTCGAACCGGATGCTCACCAGAAGTACCCAAGTAACCAATCACAAGTATCAAGTATCTGAGGCCGGAACTCTAACCGGATGCTCTATATAAGTATCTGGGCAATAGAGGCCGGGCCTTAAACCGGATGCTCTATATAAGTATCTGAGTAATAGAGGCCAGAACTTAAACCGGATGCTCTATATAAGTATCTAGGCAATAGAGACCGGACCTTAAACCGGATGCTCTATTAAGGCCAATGTAGCTGCTGAAAGAGTCCTAATCAATCTATGCTCATAAATGTCCGTAGAACGCCGTCCTCACTTGGCCAATCAATGTAGGTCCTTGGAATCGAATTGAGAATCAAATTCAAATCGCGAAGCAGAACTAGTGTCGCCGACGTAACTCGTGAAGCCATAACATCGGGGAAATAAGGATAACTATCATCGGAGCAAGCGCATCGCCTATCTAAGGCCCAAACTATCAGACTCAAGTTTGCTACACCAGTCTACAGGGATCTAAGCCGACCGAGCGACGTTGGGACGAAACTAAGGCCTATCAGTTTCGAATCATGTATTTATATTCAATCCATTCTTGCTAATATCAAAGTTACTGGTAAAGTAAAAAAAGATACAATCCTTAATTGGCCAAATAGCTAAATTAATGAAAGGATATTGCCAAAGAAATTAATAAGCTATTAACAACAATGGAAATATATATATATA
>NW_026034445.1:26908-29928 GCF_019186545.1 Solanum stenotomum
ATTTCGAAACTTAATTGTTCCTCTGCCATGCTTTAGAATGAACTGAGAATGAAGAGACAAATAGTCTCTTGCTAAATTTATAGCTAATTCATATCACTAAAATAAATAAAATAGTGTACTAAATTTAATTTTAGATTATCTCTCGTAATACTATTTATGATCGGATTACGGTGAAGTAATTAAAGATGTAATCAATGAAGTTGAATAAACCATTATACGAACAAATTTTCAAATCATAACAAAAGCTATAAATGCTGAGTGAGTCTTTTTTCAAAATGAAAAAAATTAGTCTTGTAAGGAGAAATGGTCAATAATGGAGTAAATTCATTCTTATCAGTTACCACTTTTGATAAAAAAAAATTCATAATAAACATAAATTGCGACCTCCTCTACATTTTCTACATATTATATGACAATGAAAAAAATAACAATGAGAAAAGAGACAAATATATTCCTCAATTTCATGAATTAAAGTGGATATACTCCTTGTTGAAAAAGTGATATGAAAATATTTTTGTTGTTTTACAAATGGTGCATATATACCTCACTGTCTAACAAGTGGTGCATATTTACCCCTTTATTTAATAGCTCGGATAAAAAAAACAAAAATCAAAAATATTTTTTTAATACAAATAAAAGATATTATGTGGCTTTAAAAGACTATCTCACCCATTTTATTTAAGAAAATAAAAATAATTTAAAATTTTCTCACTAAATAATATATATATATATATATATATTTTGTTTATGGAGTTGCAGCGCACGGGTCAGATTTTTTACAGTTATTATCGTATATAAGTGGACGATAATTAAAAGCATCTAACGCTACAACAATAACAAAATTTTTGCTCCAATTATACTAGAGTTTTTCATGGAGATAATCCATATCGAATTCCTCAGTAATAGACTCATAAAGTAAAGACTTAAGAGAACAATCCTTAAGATTTTCGGGATGGCCAGTCCTTAATATAAGCCTATGATTGGTGTAGTCATTTTTATTAGCTGATAAAATCATATGAGACTTGATAAGCTTAGGGCTACAGATCAAAGCAAGCCAAGTTTTCAAAATAGACCTGCACCGCAAGAGAAATTTCACCGGAAGCCTTAAGAGAATTTCAATAATGAGATCAAAGCAAACCAAGATTATTTGTCCATCAAATTCTGAATTTTCTTTCTTTCCTTTACTATTCTCTCCATTGAGTTCTTTACTGGGTAGCATTGTGATATGGTGATTCTTTGAGAAAATGTTGAAACTCATAAAGAAAGAAAGCAAATATAACGAAAATTATGGAGCTGATAAAGAATAAAAGTAATTATATTCCCAAATTAAAAAAAATTCACATCTGGAAAAAAAATAATTAACAGTTATTATCTTTTTCAAATAGGTTAATAATATTTATGTACTAAATGCCTAAATTTTTTAATGCTATTAGATTATTATTAAATGTAATTTTATGATGAGACAATAGTGAAGTCAAGATGTAAATTAGTGGTCAACGAAGTCGGACATAGTGAGACCAAATGTTCAAAGCGGAGAAAAATGCTAAGAATTATTTTTCCATTATTGGTCAAAGCATTGGCGGATATAAGCTGATTGAGTACATGCATATGTGGAAGTATCAAATATACAATAAATTAATTAAGGTGTGGGAAAATTGTCTTGCAAGGAGGTTATTTAAAAAGTATATTAAAAGTTGGCAAACCAAATATAAAGCTAATAAAACTTTATAGACGTTATGAACTATGAAGCATTAGATTCATTACCGAGGCTGCCATAAAATCATAGTTAGTAGTTTTATTTTTCTTTTTCATTTTATGCTAAAAAATCCAATGTTGGAGACATTCTTTGAAAATAAGAAAACATGCATTGTAGCTTTTCGTTCTTCAAATTCCAGCTCTTTCATATAAAAATAACTTTTCATGATCTTTGATCCCACAAAAAATTACAAGCAAATTGATTTCCAAATTAATAATCCATGTAATACTAGATTCTATTTAGTGAAAGAAATTTAAAAATTTACATTGATGCTCCAATAAATTTTAAAAATGATGCTATGAAGACTTGGCCCTCAACAACTCTTTTTTGTTTCTCACAATATTCTTTCCTCAACTGCATAGTGCTCTCCATTTCAACTCATGATTTACGGACGTTCATCTTTGTTCAAGATTGGAAAATATTCTGTTTCGAATGATTCTATAGTCCGATACTCTAAACTCTCATGTGTACATGGTCCTATGAAGAGCCAGACAATACGGAGACCATTATAGAGGTTGTTAGGACACCTTTTGCCATTATGCTAAGACTCCCCTTCAGTCGATACAAGAAAAAATTAGTAATAATTTATGCTCATGTATTAAGACTTGATAGACATATATAGTTAAGTAACTTGATCTTCTCAAACCATGATTACTGAATTAGTTGAGGAGCATATAAATTGACTTAACCATCACATTTATAAAAAAGCAAGAGAAAAAAAGTTGATAATAGTGCCTGCGATGCGAGCGAAAGAATAACCTATATATGTTTGATCTTTTATTAACTAATGCTTTGTATTGAAAAGTCAATGCAAAGGCTCGAGCACCCCAAGGAACAATGGGTGATGGATCAGATGCATTCACAAGGTCCAGTTTCCCAGTTACTCGAATCGGATAACTAGAATTCGGGAAAGGATTTAGGAAGTCCCAGTCAAGCAAGTCAAGAATTGTGTTGGTCTGCTAGTTTCAATTCAAATGCTAGTGACACTGATGATCGACCACGTAGAAGGTGGATCGGAGCCTATTTTTGACCAATAACTTTCTTTCTAATATCAGACTTTGCCAGTGAGTTTGTAGAATGTGTATTTGAATGTCAATGAATTTGCTAAATGATGCTGTTATTAACAAAACACTCCATACAGAAGATTCACTCACAAAATCAACTTTGAAAAAGAGAACATTTTCATAACAAATCAAAATAATCTTTCACAATCTCTAATCCCACAATAAAATTTCAGCTGAAATGAAAAACACAAACAAAAGCA
>NW_026034446.1:0-1553 GCF_019186545.1 Solanum stenotomum
TTTAAAACAAGACAAAATAATTATCAAGGCTTATTCATTATTTAAAATAGAGAACTAATTATAGAAAATCATAAAATTCACTAATTCAAAGAAATAACTGTGTAATTATGCTAAACATTATTTTAGGCTATTTATTAAATATTTGTATAAAAGATGAAAATTATATAAACCAACATGTAAAATTATATAATTATTTCTGGAAAAAGTAATAATAATAATAATAAATAAATAAGAACTAACCAAAACTAATTAGAAAGAGATTTTAAAAATATATATTTTTTAGGATTTTTCAAGACGATTATTTCAAATTGTTTGAAATTTAAGAAGCTCGAAATGATTAATTTATATTGTGGAGGGTCAAAATTGGGTGTCAACAACTGTCCCTCGTTTGATTTGGATTGATGAAAGAAATTCGAGGCAAACGAAATTGACAAATCCAGTTTTGACCGAACACATCTTCATCCTTTTGGAAAGGGATTTTGGTACAAGCTTTAGGAATTATGGCCGAACCCAGAAATTGGGTTTCCTACATATCTCAGGTTATATGAGAATTCCGGCCACTTGTAGTTCTATACGCTTGATTTGACGCACGATTTTGAAAGAATTCAAAAGCTATCCTGATACCGTATTATGAAGGGACCAGAATGCTCGAGAATAAGATTTGAGAAAGGATGTCGGAATACAGCCGAGTTTTCAACACCGATCTCGCCTACATATTCCTCAACTTAGGAAATCAGGCTGCTTGTAGTTCGACTCAATCGGTTGAAAAGGAAATCTATTATGCAAGATATCCTTTGGTTCGGGAGGAGTGACAAGTAAGTTGAGTATGAAAAGGAGGCTTGTAACCTCTTAGCCATGAATGCGGAGCTCTTCACATCCATAAGTAAGAGCTTACACGGACATAATTTCCAAGGCTTTTGGTGCATTGTCACTCAGATTGGAAAATTGCTTCCGGTGAACCCAAAATTTTCTGGTTGCAAAACAGGAACTGATAAATCTAAGAAAAACCCACATGCCTTCTGACAGGGGTGTGGTTTGATTGTGGTGGAAGTCGCTCCTCAGCTCGCGTCCCAAGAGTTTGACACCCCTCTTTGGACTATGTCCCAGTTCGCTGCTAAGAAAAAGTTCCACGTTGTGCTGCATCCTAATTGATGTCGTCCGCACCTGTGGTTTGTTTTGAGAATTCATCCTCTTGGATGCTCTCGACAAAGACTGAGATAAAGCTCATTAGCATAAAAATGCAATTCAAATGGGAGATTGTGTCTTTTACCGTGTTGACACTTAATTGTTCTCCTTGATCATTTGACGTCACTTCTATCGGATTTAACGTGAAGCAAATAAAGCTTGTGTCTCATATTTGCAATATAATCTTTAATGTACTCTTCCTTTGAATGTCAAAGCAATAAAATAAGCTGATGTAATATGTTGACGGTTCTCTTGATCTCGTCTTTGCAAAGAAAAATGATGCAATTGATGTTGATTCTCTGTGATGTGCGAATCTTAGTGAATATTTTTCCCGTGATGTATGAATCTCTTTTCGCGATGCATGAATC
>NW_026034447.1:0-1810 GCF_019186545.1 Solanum stenotomum
ACGTCGTTGATCCAGCTGAGCACTCCATAGTCAGTGATGAGCCTCCATTCCGGAGGACTCAATTATTTTTGTGTTAGTTTTTGTTTTATTAGGATGTTGCGGGCCTGTCCCAACATCCATCTCAGTATTTTAGAGGCTTCATGGACAGGCAGTCAGTCAGCTAGTTTTGAGTCTCTTATTTATGTATATATATGTAAATACTCTATTTTGAGACCCGAGGCGCCTTTATGGCCAGATTTGTATCAGTTAAGTTGTTTTATGATCTTACTTTGCATGAAGTTATTCAATGAGTTAGGTTTCCGCTGAGTTAAAAAAGTCAGGCCAAGGGTTCGCGTGGGGCCAGAAATGGTCTCCGGGTGCCGGTCCCACCCTGGGTGTAGGCTCGGGGCGTGACACACTTGGTATCAGAGCCAGGTTGTTCAAGAGTCCTAGGAAGTCTATGAAGCCGTGTCTGTAGAGTCCTAGTTATCGGTGTGAAGCGCGCCACATCTATAATTGGGAAACTGCAACATTTAGGAAGATTTCTCACTTCTTTCATACTCAACTTGTGCGTTAAAGTTTATCTCTAAATAGTTTCCTCCTAATTCGCGCTTGCGCGTGTTTCAGATAGTCATGCCCCCACGAAGAGTTGGCAGAGGGCGTCTTCCTAGACGCTATGTTGATGAACAAGAGTTACCTGATGCACCTGGAGTGCAAGATCAAGGGGAAATTTCTAATGCCGAGTTCAGAGAGGCAATTAGAATTCTGAGTCAAGCTGTAACTAATCAGATTGGTCAGCAAAGAGGAGCTCGACATGAAGGAGCTGACACTTCAAGTATTCGTGAGTTCTTGGGGATGAATCCTCCGAGTTTCATGGGTTCGAGCACTACTGAGGATCCAGAGGATTTCATTGAGGAGTTGAAGAAGATTTTTGAGGTGATGCATGTGTCAGATACTGAGCGGGTTGAACTAGCTGCGTATCAATTGAAGGATGTTGCTAGAACTTGGTTCGACCAGTGGAAAGGGGGCAGAGTTGAGAATGCACCACCTGCGAGTTGGGCCTGTTTTGAAGGAGCTTTCTTGGGGCATTTCTTTCCTCGAGAATTGAAAGAGGCTAAGGTACGTGAGTTCCTCACACTTAAGCAGGAGTCCTTGAGTGTTCATGAGTACAGTCTGAAGTTCACACAACTATCCCGCTATGCTCCGGAGATGGTTGCGGACATGAGGAATAGAATGAGCTTGTTTGTTGCTGGGCTGTCTCGGTTGTCGAGCAAGAAAGGTAGGGCTGCATTGCTTATCGGGGACATGGACATATCAAGGTTAATGGTTTATGTGCAGCAGGTTAAGGAAGAGAAGCTGAGGGACAGAGAAGAGTTCAGAAGCAAGAAAGCTAAGATCGGGAACGAGTCCGGGCAGCAGAGAGGAAATCCAAACCGTTCCTCCTTTCAGCAAAGGCAACAGGGACCTGCTCCATCATTTGCTAGAGCACCTGCACCCAGATACAGAGGTGAATTTAATGTTTAGAATCCGAAGGACTTCAGGGCTAGACCAGCACAATCTTCGGGTAGTGTGGCGTAAGAGAGTAGTAAGCCTCCGGTCTGCGCCAAATGTGGTAGGAACCACTCAGGTATTTGTCGAGAGGGCTCCCTTGGTTGTTTCAAGTGTGGTCAGAATGGGCATTTCATGCGAGAGTGTCCAAAGAATAGGCAGGGTAATGGAGGCAATAAAGCACAGTCTTCTTCAGTTGTTCCACCAGACAGGACAGCACCTAGAGGAACTACTTCTAGTGTATGTGGAGGAGCAAACCGCCTTTATTCTATCACCAGTCGCC
>NW_026034448.1:0-309 GCF_019186545.1 Solanum stenotomum
TTACGTATCAAAAGATGTACCAAAACAAGATAATGGGTGTTGAAACAAGTCTGGTAAGAGAGAAAGTATATTGAAGAAGCTCGAATGAACTAGGCTAAACTTGGAAGTAAGGCCAAATGCTCTGTTAGAAATTATATGTGACGATTAGAGGAAATTATCAAGAAGTCTCATGAAGGAGGTTAACTGCAATATCAGTGGTCCACCTAAATGGACATTCATTATGTACTTGGCTATACTGGGACGATTATACACCAGAGATAGGTTTATTGGATGGGGCATTATTGATTATATGAGTTGTCCAATGTGCGG
>NW_026034449.1:0-309 GCF_019186545.1 Solanum stenotomum
AGGAAATTCAGACAAAGGCTATGGGTTCGTCATATAGATCTCGAAAAAATACGGGGTTTCAAAAAAAAGATTGCGTCAAACGGACGTTCGAGCCGAAAGTTACGGCCGTTTGAAATTCAGCATCTTAAAGGTGGAAGGTGACTTTGAATTTAGGAAACTTCAAACGGCCATAACTCGGGCCTCGGGTGTCCGTTTCAGGCGATTTTTTTTTTGAATCCGCGTATTTTTTCGAGATCTACACAACCAAACTGCCCAAAAGCGGTTTACGCGTGCCGATTTTGCCAAAAACGCATTTTACTGATTTTTACG
>NW_026034450.1:0-597 GCF_019186545.1 Solanum stenotomum
TAAACCTAATAGAACACAAGAAAATCTTCAGCCCAAAACCCTAAATCCTAAAAATCCTTAAAAAAACCAAACCCTAAGAAATTCTAAATGCTAAATAATATACGCTAAGAAACTCTACATCATAGGGCTAAACCTTAAACCCCAAACCATATGGAATCCTAAGAAACCCTAAACCCAAAATTCCATTTAAACACCTACAACTATAATACCCGGAAAAAAAACCCTTTAAAACCATAAGCACTAGAAAAAACCCTAAACTTAAAATCCTATGCCCTATATTAGGCCTACGTAACCCTAAATCTTAAGAAATCCAAATTCTTAAAAATACCTAAGAAACCCTAAAACGTTTAAAAACCTTAATCATAAAAATCATAAACATAAAAAAAACCATAAACTCTGAAAAACTCTTAACCTAAAATCCGAAGCCCTAAATCCTAAACCAAGAAACCCTAAGAAATTCTGACTCCTAAACCCTTATAAACCCTAATACACTAAAACCTATGATCCTAAACCCTAAACCCTAAAAAATCATTAATAAAACCTAAACACTAAAAAACCTAAAAAAAAGTGTTTAAAACCCCTAACCTAAAGAACCAT
>NW_026034451.1:0-27669 GCF_019186545.1 Solanum stenotomum
GCCGTACCTTAATTTTCATTGCCACCAACTTTCAAGTCTTTTTCATGTCTTATACATGACAACTGTGCTGTTGGGGCTTCCTTTTTCTGTATATTTTAGGTTTTTGAAAAACTTCCAGGAGTTATTAATTATACAACCATATAAAGCGTGCAATTGCCATTTTTTTGGTCTTTATTTAAGTTGTCAAGAATTTCATAATACAAGTCCAACATAGCTCTATGGAGTACCAATCAATAGGTTCTCTTTAACGAGAGTTTTCTGGTTCGAGCCTTATATATGAGGTTGCCATTGTTAAGGGATTGATAGACTTTTTGGCACAAATCTTGATTTAGTTGTTATTCCAACACAAGTGGACATTGTGTTGAGAAACAATAGAAAAAAAAAGAGATTCTCTTTGAACTTTGATGTTTGTTTAAGATAATCGTTGAGTTCTCTTTGGACTAGATAGGATTATTTTGGAATGGTAAGTTTTCTTTTTATTCTTAAACTAGAGGTCTTGGTTTGAGCCCCGAGTATTAGGCCGCCTTTGTTAGAGGGACTGGGAGATTTTACTAAAGAGATTCTCTTTGATACTTGATATTCAACCGAACATGAATCTAAATTTAATCGAACGCTAGCACAAATATCAACCACCAAATATTAGATTAAAAGATGACACCAAATTTTATTTTTCCCATTTAATGTAAAGCTATTCAACTAAAAAGTTGGTTACCATAACTAAAACTTTTTTGAAAAATTAAGAATAATCGAGTAATAACTTCATTAAAAGAATAATACTCTCACCATCTCAACTTATATAATTTAGTTCAAATTTCGAGACATAAAGTAAAAAAAAAATTGGATCAAATTTATTCGTATATTTTAAAAAATGTTAAATTATTAGTTATACATTTAGATTATTTTTTTACGTAGTTCTTAGATATATATAAGTTATTTTTCAAAAATCTTAATATTATTTATTCAAACACAATATAAATTTGATCCTCGAAATTCAAAGTACATTGTATAAATTAAAAAAAAGAAAAAAAGAAAGAGCAATCTTCCTTCCAATTTACAACCATGACATGAAAATCAAATAAAACCAAAATCACCTTACCATCCAACTAAGAAAGTAACAAGAATTTTGCTCCAATTATAAATTGCATATTGCTCTATAGAACCCAAAATATGAAGCATTCATCTGTAGCTTGTTCAAATAGGGTAATTTGGAGATTGTGTTTGAAAGGTTTGATTAATCGAAGTCAAAATTAAATGGGGTTCAGTGTTTGAGTTTGAGGACAGTAACAATGGAGGGTTGCTCCTTGAAGACAGTTGATAAGAATCGGGTTACCAGAATAAACAAGAAAATAATGCGGAAGCGAAATTATAAAGATTGAAGACAAAAATTGAAAGATATAAGTCAAGAATAAAACCCCCAATTTCAATATAAAGTGCTAAGAACCCTAATTGATCTTAGTATTCAAAATTAGCGAATTAAGACTAATTATGATACTACTAGAGTCAATTCAAGAACTTAGATCAAAAGTGATCTAGACCCCCTATTACAAAGAAATTAGAGACAACAATTAGTATAAGACTAATCACCTTCTTTAATTTACGAATAGAAACCAAAGATATCAAATTAAGAATTAATCTTACCTCTTAAAGAATCATTCTTATAAGGTTGTAAGATAAATCCATAGTCACCACACAAAAGGTGTAAAGAAGAGAAAATCTCTTTCAAATAATATTAAAAGAATAATACTCTCACCATCTCAACTTTTTGGACTCTTTTATTAGGCTTCGTGTAGCCCAATCTTCTTTCTTTTGGGCTTGAATTTAAACACCTCTTTCGTGATAAACATATTCTTGATTTTGTATTGAAACCCGTCAACTTTAGTACAAGTAGGCTAACATGGATGCTATCAATAGTAAAATTAATTTAACATGAAAAGAAAAATAATAAAGAGAGACGGTTAAATATAATACACACCAAATAATAGTAATTTTTTTTTAATTTATTTTGAATATATGAAAATATAAAAACTAAGAGACAGGAAGGAAGATTTCGGTATGACTTTGACAAATGTTATTTTGAGTGGTTTGGCAACTAATAAAGTCATCGAATTTACGGTTCACACAAAGTTTTTATCTTTAGAATCAATAGATGATTAGTCATATTCATATAACATGAGATGTATACATTAGTATAATCTCCTCCTACTAGACTGGCAATAGTCAATCTTATCTTATTTATCTCATATGCTTTGTGATCAGATGGGTTTAGGATTTATTCCTTGATCTTTTAAACAAGTAACTAGATTATTAATCATCAGTTCATTTATCGTTTTTCATGCATTGAAGTAACCAGTTACGTCGAGTACACCCTCAATACTATAGCCATGTTGCCTCCACAACCACTCATCGAAACGGCCAACTTTCAAAATTGGCCAAATAATTCGGAGTTTATCCCTCAATGAGTGATCAACTTCCATCTGCAAAAACAAACAATTATAAGATCATTTACACCATATATATATATCTAGATCTTAAAACCCGTGCTAACGGCCCAATATATGTTATTTGCTTCCCTAGCCTCTTCTATATATGAGTAATAGAAAAATACGTTTTAAAAAATGAGTATTTTCTACACTATCATATCATATCATCATGAAAAAGTTAAGAAATTTGTGGGAATTACTAAAAAAATAAATTGTATTATGAACTTAAAAAAAATAAAACTTACGACGGCGTTTACTTTTATGTCTTGTTGATATATAAAACTATTCTCTGACAGACCGCGAAGACGCTTCTAATACAAAAATTTTTCATCAAGCCTCGAGGGCCAGAGACCATGTATCGTAAATTCAAGTTGTGGAGCACTTTTGCAAGTTTGGATTCTGCAAAATATAGCCTGCAATACATACTGCATGTGATCATATTGGCTACTTTGGCTATCCACGTGAACTATACTAATAACTAGTAAAAATATCAAAGAGTAGGTTTCATTTTTATGTCAATTAATTTGATAAAAGCGAATGCTGAACTCATAGTCTTATATAGACACATGGGGTAGTTAGGTGATGGCATGCATGCAAAACATATGATGGAGGAGTAGTTAGGTCATAGCTTGCATGCAGAACATATTGATGGCATACTTTCTGTTAGGTAAGTCATACTCATGGATAAAAAAAGGGAAAATTTCATAAATAGCTAAGATGTGAAATATAATAGGCCTCTTTAGCTAGAATTTTTTATTTACGTAGTCTATCTATAGTTTTAATGGCTAAACTGATGAGTTTGTATAATTTGAATTTTTTAATTGATTATATAAATTGTTTATTAAGTTTCCTTAAATGATGCAACAATTTCGGTTACAAGAAAAAGGAAAACAATTTCTTAATTCATGGTTATTATATTTAATTAGAATTCCTTATCTAATATAACTTCTCCTTGACGAAAAAATATGATTCATTGTATATACCAATTGTATATGTAAATAATTCAATCAAGTTTACAAAATAAAAATTATAGTTGAAGTATATCAATTTGTATAAACAATATGATGTATAGCGGTTTGTATATGTTTATGAATAAATTATATATTATATGTTTTGTATAAATTGAGTGGTATAAATCAAACAAGTTGTTACATATATCATACTTGTATTTGAAGTATATAAAACATAGTTGTATGTGTCTTAAAGTTATGAAATATTATACAAATAAAACATAGTATTGAAACCCGTCAACTTTAGTACAAGTAGGAAACATTAAACTAGAAAAATTTTAAACTAGGAATCTTTTTAAACTAAGAAAACTTTAAACTAGGAAACTTTTAAAATAGAAACTTTTGACTTGAAGCGTTCAACTTTTTGGACTCTTTTATTAGGCTTCGTGTAGCCCAATTTTCTTTCTTTTGGGCTTGAATTTGAACACCTCTTTCGTGATAAGCATATTCTTGATTTTGTATTGAAACCCGTCAACTTTAGTACAAGTAGGCTGACATGGATGCTATCAATAGTAAAATTAATTTAACATGAAAATAAAAATAATAAAGAGAGACGGTCAAATATAATACACACCATATAATAATAATTTTTTTATTATTTGTTTTGAATATATGAAAATATAAAAACTAAGAGACGGGAAGGAAGATTTCGGTATGACTTTGACAAAGGTTATTTTGAGTGGTTTGGCAACTAATAAAGTCGTCGAATCTACGGTTCACACAAAGTCTTTATCTCTAGAATCAGTAGATGATTAGTCACATTCATATATATACATTAGTATAATCTCCTCCTACTAGACTGACTATATCCAATCTTATCCTATTTATCTCATATGCTTTGTGATATGATGGGTTTAGGGTTTATTCCTTGATCTTTTAAATAGGTAACTAGATTACTAATCATCAGTTCATTTATCCTTTTTGATGCATTGAAGTAACCAGTTACGTCGAGTACACCCTCAATACTATAGCCATGTTGCCTCCACTTGTGCATCCATAACCACTAATCGAAACGGTCAACTTTCAAAATTGGCCAAATAATTCGAAATTTATCCCTCAATGAGTGATCAGCTTCCATCTGTAAAAACAAACAAACAATTATAAGATCATTTACACCATATATATAATATACTAGATATTAAAATCCGTGCTAACGGCCCAATATATGTTATTTGCTTCCCTAGTCTCTTCTATAAATAAGTAATAAATAATAGAAAAATACGTTTTAAAAAATGAGTATTTTCTACATTATCATATCATATCATCATGAAAAAGTTAAGAAAATGTGGGAATTATTAACAAAAAATTGTATTCTGAGCTTAAAAAGTAAAATTTACGACGGTGTTTACTTTTATGTCTTGCATGTTGATATATAAAACTATTCTCTGACAGACCGCGAGGACGCTTTTGATATAAGTTTTTTTCATCAAGCCTCGAGGGCCAGAGACCATGTATTGTAAATTCAAGTTGTGGAGCACTTTTGCAAGTTTGGATTCTGCAAAATGTAGCCTGCATGTGATCATATTGGCTACTTTGGCTATCCACGTGAACTATACTAATAACTAGTAAAAATATCAAAGAGTAGGGTTTCATTTTTATGTCAATTAATTTGATAAAAGTGAATGCTTCATAGTCTTATATAGGCACATGGGGTAGTTAGGTGATGGCATACATGCAAAACATATGATGGAGGAGTAGTTAGGTCATAGCTTGCATGCAGAACATATTGATGACATATTTTCTGTTAGGTAAGTCATACTCATGGATATAAAAAAGGGAAAATTTTATAAATAGCTAAGATGTGAAACATAATAGGCCTTTTTAGCTAGAGTTTTCTATTTACGTAGTCTAGCTATAGTTTTAATGGCTAAACTGATGAGTTTGTATAATTTGAATTTTTTAATTGATTATATAAATTGTTTATTAAGTTTCCTTAAATGATGCAACAATTTCGGTTACAAGAAAAAGGAAAACAATTTCTTATTTATGGTTATTATATTTAATTAGAATTTCTTATCTAATATAACTTCTTCTTCTTGACAAAAAATATATGATTCATTGTATATACCAATTGTATAGGTAAATAATTCAATCAAGTTTACAAAAAAAATTTATAGTTGAAGTATATCAATTTGTATAAACAATATGATTTATATCGGTTTGTATATGTTTATGAATAAATTATATATTATATGTTTTGTATAAATTGAGTGGTATAAATCAAACAAGTTGTTACATATATCATACTTGTATTTGAAGTATATAAAACATACTTGTATGTTTCTTAAAATTATGAAATATTATACAAATAAAACATAGTTTAAATAAATATATGTATACAAAATACCTAATAAATTTAGTTGTATAATTATACAATATTGGATTGTGTAGCTATAGTTTTCAAAATTGGATGATTGAATATTTCCATTTGAATTATAATTTCGTTAAGTTGTTTAAGGGAAGTGAGAGATTTTAGGAGATAGATTAGTGGGTGTGATAAGAGAGTGCATTTCGATTTGTATAAAAGATGAAAGAGAACTAACATATTTTAATACAAAACGTAGGACCCACCATATAACCATTTTATTCAATTATAACCGTTTTTTTATAATTAAATTAAATTGTAGCTATGAAACATAATTAATTAATATATGTTAGTTAGTTATGTAATTTTTCTTATAAAAAATAGCCCAAATATAGGTAATTCGTCTAATTCAATCCATCCAATTTAATCTCCGATTTCAATTTGTTTTAAAACTTTTTATTTGCATTGATATAATATATGTTCCTATATTTAAAGTATGAATTACTATTTATTTTATATATTTTAGGATTTATCTATCCATTTATAACTTTTTTAAAAAGAAATTCTTGAGTTGAAATTCAAATTATGCTTATAAAACTTAAATAAAAATATATTAAAATTATTGAAATTAAGCAGGTCAAATTAGGTGGGTAAAGACCCAACCCGTTTTTGAGCCCATTGGAGTCTAGTTCATTTGAGCCCAAAGTCAATTTGGACAGGTCAGGACCCAACCCAATTTCTATTTCAACCCATTTTAATATCTTTAATTTCAATCAACCTCCCCATTTGAGACCCCTAGTCATACCTATGGTGAGGACAAACTTGTCTTTTCACTATTTTCCTTCAATTATAATTTAATTTTCCTCATCTTTTTTTAGAAGTTTGTACTTGCACAGGAGTATTCCACTTTTATTTGAAAAGAAAATGTAGCACTGGTATAGCCATAGCAACCAACACCATTAAACATTTCATCCAAAAGTGTACATCAATAAAAACGGTCTCATTTATATTCTCAAGAAATTGATGAAATGCCAAACGGCTGAGACTGACCAAAGTTGTATGCAAGCTAGACATGAAAAAAGCATATGACCATTTGTGACACCCAATTTTGATCGATTTATAATTTTTCGAAATTGCTATTCGATTACATACGTATTTTAAATTTTAAAATATGTTTAAAATTTTAGTCAATCTTGTCTAAAAAGTTATATATTTTAGTACTCAAAATTTGCGTAATTATTAAATTATTTTATTATTATTGAATTCTTATATTTTTTATATTTAAAATTCGAAATAATTACTTTACTTATTTATTTAAATGTTTTAAAATTTAGGTATGTTTAATTTATGTGAAAATCTTTTAATATGTGAAGAATTAATTGGGTAGTGTTGTAAGAAAATGAAGGATGCCACTTGGAGACTACCAATTTAGTGACTTTCATCACTTATCATGGTGTAAGGCAAATATGCATGCCATGTGGAAACCATCTTTCAGAAAACTACCAACAGTTGGCAATTAGTAGCCAAGTTATACATTTGTACTTTAGCTTACTACTATAAATAGCTACTACATTTACAAATGAATATATATAGATTGAAAGACATTACTCTCTCCGTTGTTCTCCTTTTTAAGTGTGTTAATCTTAAGTTTGTTACGTAATTATTTTATAACACGTTATCGGCATGAGATTCTGCCAACTTGAGCTACTTTAAATAGGTAAAAAGGGTAAGAATTTTATTTTTCTAAAAAATAGCTAATATTTCTAAACTTGAATTTGTTGCCTTGGATATATCGGGTAAAGGATACTCATCATGGATACTAGACGCTGAAATTCACCTGGATGTGATGGGTCTGGTAGACACCATTAAAGATAATAATCAGGCATCCAACTAAGATCGGGCTAAAGCTATGATATTTCTGCGCCATCATCTTGACGAGGGATTGAAAATGCAATACCTCACTATTAAAAACCCCCTTATACTGTGGAATAATTTAAAAGACAGGTATGACCACCTAAAGTTGGTCATTCTTCCACAGGCGCGTCATGATTGGTTTAATATGAGGTTACTAGAATTTAAAAGTATAACTGAATATAATTCTTCCATGTATAAAATTATATCACAGTTAAATTTATGCGGAGAAGAGGTCACTGAATATGATAAGCTCGAGAAAACATACTCTACATTTTCTGCCTCAAGTATGCTCCTGCAGCAACAATATCTTTAAAAAATATTCTGAATTACTTTCACATCTGCTTATTGCTGAACGACATAACGACCTATTGATAAAAAATCATGAAAGTCGGCCCGTTGGTTCTGTGCCACTTCCTGAAGTGAATTAGGCAAATTATCACCAACGAGAAAGAGGTCGTGGCTCCGGTCATGGTCGTGGTCGTAAAATAAATTATAATCATGATGATCGTCTTGCACAAAAAATGACCAGCAGTATAAAAGGAAGGGTGAAAGATAAGAAGTGATACAAAAGAAAACTTCAGAAAGTGTATGTCATAGCTATGGAGGATTGGGGCACTGGTCGCGTACTTGTCGATCATCTAAGCGTCTGGTTTAGCTTTATCAAGCATCCTTGAAAAAGGGTGATAATAATCCAGAAGCAAACTTTATCTCTGAAGATAATGTTAAGCATATACATAAGATGAATAATAATGCAGAAGCAAACTTCATCTTTGAAGATAATGTTGAGCCTATGCATCTGGATGTAGCTGATTTCTTTGTATTCCTTGAAGGAAAAACGATCAGTGACGATACAACGATGATCTAGATAATTTCCTTTTCTGTTTGTTTGTGTTAGTTGGTATGTTTGTGTTTTTTTTTTTCTAATCCTTGTAAATATAATAGCCATGTTTAATGGTAATATTTTACTTTGTTTATATTTGTTTTTGAAGAAGATAAGGATATGCCCCAAACTTCGTTTGGATGAATGATCAATCATGAAGATATTTGTGTAATTGATAGTGGAACAACGCACGCCATATTCAAAGATAAGAAATACTTTTGTTACTTGCTTAGAAGAAAAGCAAATGTTACTATAATTTCTGGTAATTCAAACTTAATAGAAGGCTCCGGAAGAGCTACTATATTTCTGCTTAAGGGGACAAAACTTGTTATAGAAGATGCACTGTTCTCTTCTAAATTCCCAAGAAACCTGTTAAGTTTTAAAGATATTCGCCGAAATGGATATCATGTTGAGATAATAAATGAAATGAATGTTGAATACTTTGGTATTACCAAGATTGTCTCGGACCAGAAATACGTGTTGGAGAAATTATCAACTTTATCTTTCTGGCTTATATTATGCAAAAATAAGTACAGTTGAAGCACATTCCATCGTAAATCAGAAGTTTACTAGCTTAAAAACTTTTGTGCTTTGGCATGACCGAATAAGTCATCCTGGATCAATAATGATGAGACGAATCATTGAAAACTCAAATGGACATACATTTAAAAACCTGAAGATTCTTATGAGTGATGAATTTTCATGTGCTGCTTGCTGTCAGGGCAAATTGATTACCAGGCCATCACCAATGAAGACTAACATTGAATCTCCTCAATTTTTAGAATGTATACACGGGGATATCTGTGGACCTATTCATCCATCTAGTGGGTTGTTTAGATATCTTATGGTCCTAATAGATGTATCTTCAAGATGGTCTCATGCTTGCCTCTTATCATCTCGCAACCTGGTGTTTGCAAAATTATTGGCACAAATAATAAGATTAAGGGCGCAATTTTCAGATTATCCCATTAAGGCAATTCGCCATGATAATGCTGGAGAATTCACATCCCAAGCTTTAAATGATTATTGCTTATCAATAGGGATAAAAGTTGAACATCATGAAGCTCATGTTCATACTCAAAACGGCCTCGCTAAGTCATTTATTAAGCGTTTACAATTGATAGCAAGACCATTACTTATAAAAATGAAATTGTGCACTACCGTATGAGGTCATGCTATCTTACATGAAACATCACTTGTTCGTCTTGGACCAACTAGTTATAATAAATACTCTCCGTCACAATTGGTATTTGGCCATGAACCAAATATTGCTCATCTACGGATTTTTGGATGAGCTGTATATGTGCCAGTAGCACTATCTTTGTGTACTAAGATGGCCCCCCAAAGAAGATTAGGCATATATGTTGGATTTGATTCACCCTCTATAATTCGCTACCTTGAGCCATTGATGGGAGATTTATTCACTGCAAGATTTGCAGATTGTCGATTTGATGAAATAATTTTTCCGCAATTAGGGAGAGAGAAAAAGGACTTTAAAAGTGAAATTGCATGGAAAGTTTCATCATTATCTCATTTTGATCCACGTTCCCTTATGTGTGAACAAGAGGTCCAGAAGATCATCCATTTGCAGAATATAGCAAATTAAATACCAGACGTATTTATTGATTTGAAAAGGAGAACTAAGTCGCATATCCCTGTAGAAAATATGCCTATCCGAATTGATATTCCAACAGGACCATCTAATAGTGTCATAGCTTCTGAATCTCATACACGCCTGAAGCGCGGGAGACCATTGGGTTCAAAAGATAAAAATCCTAGAAAAAAAAGTGCGAAAAATGATAAAGATGACATTATAAAAGAGTCTCATGAGAAAGTCCAAGATCTGATTAATCCTAATATTCTCGAAGAAATCAGTGAACCCGAGACTCAAGTGAATGAAGAACTTTCAATAAGTTTTACGGGTGATGGGATAAGTTTAGATCGTTCGAAAATTATAGTGGATAATGTTTTCGCATATAATGTTGCACTTAACATTATGCAAGACAGTGAGGATCTTGAACCTCTATTTGTCAAAGAATGTCGACGAAGATGTGATTGACCAAAATGGCAAGAGGCAATCCAATCAGAATTAGACTCATTTGCTAAACGTAAGATTTCTGGACCTGTAGTCCCAACCCCAAATGGTGTAAAATTTGTTGGCTATAAATGGATTTTTGTGCGAAAGCGAAATGAGAGAAATGAAATTGTAAGATACAAGGCACGCCTTGTTGCGCAAGGATTCTCTCAACGATCCGGTGTCGACTATGAAAAAACATATTCACTAGTTATGGATGCAATAACTTTTTGATATCTCATCAGTTTAGCTGTTCATGAAAACCTTGAAATACATCTGATGGATGTGGTTACAACTTATCTTTACAGTTCACTTGATAATGAAATTTATATGAAAAATCCAGAAGGACTTAAAATGCCTGAAGCATATAGTTCAAAACCTCGGAAAATGTGTTCAATCAGATTACAAAAGTCATTATACAACTTAAAACAATTAGGGCACATGTGGTATAATCGCCTCAGTGAGTACTTGATAAAACAAGATTATATAAATGCTGCCATTTGTCCTTGTATTTTTATTAAGAAAACAACATCAGGATTTGTTATTCTTACTATTTATGTTGATAACATTAATCTCATTGGAACTCCAGAAGAGGTCCAAAAGGCAATTGAATATCTAAAGAAAGAATTTGAGATGAAAGACCTTGGAAAGACAAAACTTTGTCTTGTCTACAAATTGAACATTTAGCAGACGGCGTCTTCATCCATTAATCTGCTTACACTGAGAAAATTTTGAAACAATTTTACATGGACAAAGCACATCCATTAAGTACTCCAATGGTTGTACGATCACTTGAAGTGAGTAAAGACCCATTCCGACCTCAAGAAGAGACTGAGGAACCTCTTGGTCCTGAAGTACCTTATCTTAGTGCAATTGGTGCACTTATGTATCTTGTTAATGCTACAAGACCCGACATAGCATTTTCTATTAATTTATTAGCAAGATATAGTTCTTCCCCTACACGAAGACATTGGAATGGAGTTAAACATATATTGCGATATCTAAAAGGGACTAGTGATATGAGTTTATTTTATTCTAACAAAGATAGTACAGATCTTGTTGGTCATGCAGATGCAAATTATTTATCTGACCTACATAAAGTTCGATCTCAAACAAGCTATCTGTTCACATACAGAGGTACTGCAATATCATGGAGATCTATGAAGTAGTCCATTGTCGCTACTTCTTCAAATCATGCTGAGATAATAGTAATTCATGAAGCAAGTAGAGAGTGTGTATGGTTGAGATCAGTGATACATTTCATCAAAGAAAGATGTGGTACCCACGGTGCTCTTTGAAGACAATGTTGCATGCATAGCTCAATTAAGATTAGGTTTCATAAAAGGAGATAGAACAAAGCATATTTCACCGAAATTATTCTTCACACATGATCTCCAGAAGAATGGTGATATTGATGTACAAAAAATCCATTCAAGTGATAATCCAGCAGACTTAATCACCAAATCTTTACCAGCCTCAACTCTTGAAAAGATGGTACACAAGATTGGAATGCGAAAACTTAACCATCTGAATCGTGATTTTTATCAGGAGAGTAAAATACGCATTGTACTCTTTTTCCCTTAGTCTAGATTTTGTCCCACTGAATTTTCCTAGAAAAGTTTTTAATAAGGGAACAAGTAATGCGTATTATGAATGTCTATGTATATTTCTTTTCTTTTACATTGACATCCAAGGGAGAGTGTTGTAAGAAAATGAAGGATGCCACTTGGAGACTACCAATTTAGTGACTTTCATCACTTATCATGGTGTAAGGCAAATATGCATGCCATGTGGGAACCATCTTTCAGAAAACTACCAACAGTTGGCAATTAGTAGCCAAGTTATACATTTGTACTTTAGCTTACTACTATAAATAGCTACTACATTTACAAATGAGTATATATAGATTGAAAGACATTACTCTCTCCGTTGTTCTCCTTTTTAAGTGTGTTAATCTTAAGTTTGTTAAGTAATTATTTTATAACAGATAGAAATTTTCTAATCTTCTCTAAAACTATTTAAATAGTAGCTCCTTCTATTCAAAATTTTAAAATCATACCCCTTTTACTATTCAAATCCATTTCATTTCTTGGACTCATAGCCATTTTTTCACTCTTTTATTCAATTCACACAGTACCAGATCCAATGCAGAATGTACAACTCAAGGAAGCAGACACCAACAAAACTGAAGTTTATTCAGTTTGGGCGATTCCATCGGAAGATGTTAGTGTTAGGGTTAAGAAATTGATGGGTAGTCTTAGATCGGAATTTGGTGGGCCCCAATTTGAACCTCACGTGACTGTCGTCGGAGCGGTGAGGTTNATGTTTTAAAATTTAAGTATGTTTAATTTATGTGAAAATCTTTTAATATGTGAAGAATGAATTGGATAGCACTTTCCTAATCTTCTCTTAAACTATTTAAATAGTAGCTCCTTCTATTCAAAATTTTAAAATCATACCCCTTTTACTATTCAAATCCATTTCATCAAATTCGTTTCATTTCTTGGACTCATAGCCATTTTTTCACTCTTTTATTCAATTCTCACAGTACCAGATCCGATGCAGAATGTACAACTCAACGAAGCAGACACCAAGAAAACTGAAATTGATGGGTGGTCTTAGATCGGAATTTGGTGGGCCCCAATTTGAACCTCACGTAACTGTCGTCAGAGCGTGAGGTTAACGGAGGAAGAGGCACGTGACAAGTTTAGAAAAGGGTGGAAGAAGGTGTATAGTGTTAATGTGGAGAAAGTTGATATTGGGACTTTTTTTTTTTTTCATCAATGTGTATCTTTTGCTTCATCCAATTAATGAGGTAAAAAAAAATAAAAAATTATTGTTTGAATTGTTAATTTTAGTCGTAGTATTGCTTGTGTAGTTTATTGTCCTGTAATTTGATTTATGTTATTATCTGTTTGATTCGTTGTATCTTGATTATTGTATTATTTTGTTACTATATGTTGATTCATAGTGCCTTGATTTTTGTTTCAATGTGTTGATTCTTCATACCTCGATTGTCCTATTGTTTATGTTAGTGCCTTGGTTTTTGTTCCGATGTGTTGATTCTTTATACCTCGATTATGATATTGTTTTGTTACTATATGTTTGATTTCTTGTACCTCAATTTATATATATGCCGATGTGTTGATTACTTGTACTTCAATAATCGTATTGTTTTCTTACACTATATGCTACTATATAGTGTATTGAATCAACACTCCTTTGTACCTTGTCTGTTCCCTAGTTAGGAACTATAGAAGTTTACTTATTCTTTACCAGGGTTTTTTTTCTTTTAATGTATGATCACTTTTAAGTTGTGTCGCTGAGGAGTGACATGAAATTCCTTTCTACCAGGTTGTGGAGGCTAGCGCACCCTGCTGCAGCAGCTTTGGTTACAACAGCTCAAGTCGTAAGATATACATTCTTTCTTTATATTTTCTGGCATTTTTATAATTTAGTCGTGGTGTTCGGACCAGCTTGCGTGCACCTCGACCATCACAGGAGAGCTAGGTTTTCTATTGCTGATGTTCAGTTTTTATGACCATTCAGCATATATGCCACATATGAGCATTCTATATGCCGATTTGACGGATGAAGAAAAGAACAAAGCTCAAGAGAACGCTTATATCCTTGATGAGAGCATTGACAATTTGAGCTTCCAGATATCACGCCTTGCACATGTAGATTGTTTGTGAAATTCTACCTACTTTTTTTTGAATAAAATACTAATTAACCAATTTTGTGCCTCGAGATATTGATGAAAGTTGGCTCTAACTTAACAAAAATTGAATGTTAAAATTAGTATTAGTTCTAAACAGTGTTTTTAAAAACATTTTTTGGGGCTAGTTCCCGATGAGTCTCAGGGCGGGGCGTACCAAAAAAGCTCAGGCCACAAATTGAAGACGTAGATCTATAGGGCGTAAGTCCTAGAATTTGAGCACAAGTTCCAAGTGTAAAAAAATATACCCTGGGCATTTTGTTTTTTTTTTTTTGTTTTTGAACCTTTTTTGCTTTAAATCTTATTTTTTTTATTATTGATATAATGATATTTCTCAAATAGTAATTTTTTTTCTTCATTATTGGTTATTAATATCTTCTCAATAAAGTCATAATATTTTTTCTATAGATTATAGGTTATTTATTAAAATTTATTTGTAAAATAATTGAAAGTTTTCTTTTGCTTATTTTCTTAGTAATGAAATCATAAAATTTAATATACATGATATTACGTCCTCTAGATCCATAAGACTTACACTCTGTGGACTCGTTTTGTAGGCGGTATTAAATAGAATAGTCCATGGATTAAAATTTAATCCATCTAATACATTGTTTGGTTACATTATTTTATTTAATCCATGGATTGCTTATGCATTATATATGGTCTTATTTTATCCCTAGTAAATGGAGGGATAACTAATCCAAGGTTTGTTAAACCTTGGATAAGACCCCTAAATGACAAAATTATCCCTTTATTCATTTTCCTAAATTTCTTTTGTAATTTAATTTTCTTTTTATTTATATTGAATAATTATAAATGTTCTTTTTAATTCTCCAAATTCGTTTAGTGTAATTTAATGATTTCATTAATATTTTTTTCTCCTTTTTTTATTCAATGTAGTTCGTCGATTAACCACTTGGACTATTTTATTTAATAAGCTTTAGCTATTGAACAATATAAGTAGTCTTAAATCTATGTTAAGTTTAAGATATACTTGACCAACAAAAAAAGTGGTACATCATACCTCAAATTATATATATATTGGATACCCTTTTTCTCTGTTCCAGGTACAAGACAAGTTGAATTTACAAAAAAAATTTCAGTGTTATATATATATATATATATTTAACTTAACTAGTTAATTGAAATAGAAAAGAGCAACTTTCACATATAGCAAGCACAAAATTCATATTTGTATGCTATAGCAAAGTTTGCATAATTGCACTCCATAGCAAACATAAATATGTATATTTCGCTATACATATACAAAAGAAAGCAGTTGTATAATCTGTTTTGGTATATATATACAAAAAGATCAATTGTATAAAGTAAGAGAGACGAGTGAGCGAGCGAGATCTGAGAGAGTGGCGAGCGAGATCTGGGAGAGGGGAACGAAAATATATGTATATATACAATTTTCTCTAGCTTTATACAAACACATTTTATACAATTTGCGTTTTTTGTATAAAGTGAGAGAGGCGAGTGAGAGAGCGAGATCTGGGAGAGTAGCGAGCGAGATCTGGGAGAGGGGAGAGAGGGGAACGAAAATATATGTATATATACAATTTTCTCTCGCTTTATACAAACACAAACGCACTTTATACCCTTGCGTTTGTATAAAAAATGAGAGAGGCGAGGGAGGGAATGAGAGTGGCGAGCGAGATTCACCAGGAAAGAGTGAAATAGCAACAGTTTGCTATGAGGTACAATTAAATCAAACCATATTTATAGCATTTAATTTGAATTAATAGTTTGTTATTATATACAATTTTAAAAAAAAACAATATTGTCCCACAACAACTTTGATTAATTATTATCCGGGTAAGGGACTTTGGTATAAAATTGTACAAGTATATTTTTAGATCTTCACTTTTGATAAGTTTAAACTCTTTTGTCAACATCCAGTTGTCATATACAATAATTATACAGGTTAAAATTTGTAAAAATAAATAAATAAAGATTTAGCATATTTTTTTTACTATGAATTTTATTCAACTGTTGTGTAGTATTAAATTCTTGTTATTAATTATGCACAAAAAAGAAAAAAATTGTTTCAATTTATATAACACTCTTTTTCTTTGTTGTTATTTTCTAAAAAAAAATTATTGTAGTGTTATGGTCCGGCTATCTACCTTGACTCAATTACATGAAATAAACAATCTCATAATAACACAAGGGTATAATAGGAAAGAATTTTTTTGTAGAGTTTTAAATAAACACAAGATTAAGTGGGAAACAATGAACCAAACACTTGATAAAAAACAATTCCTGCACTACTAATCCTTGCATTACTAATCCATGCGTTACTAATCTCTGCATTACTAATCCCTGCTTTATCAATGTTTGTACCAAACGACCCCTATGTCTCAAAGCTTACGTTTCGCTCCGTACTACATAATATGTCTCGCTTCACTTCCCCGCCTTTTAAAACACTAATTCTAAAGATGATTGTTGTCAGATGTGAAAAAGGAGATAAAAAGTTTTATATGTTTGTTCTTCCAATAGAAACTCTAAGCAGAAGAATCAAGTTGAGTTTATTTTGATTACTGTATCGGGTTTAATGTGTGGAGCAAGTTATTATATTTAAAGAAAAATTAGTAAACTAGTCAAATTATCTAAAATAATTATTTAAAATATCTATACTTTAAAATAATTATTGAAAATGTCAACATGTCAATATTTTAGCAAATAAAATGTATCCTAATATAATTAATTTTATTTCCTTTTATTTCTCAAATCAGGCCCCATATTGGATTAATTTTACTCTCCTATACGTGAAAAGAAGAAAACAAAAACTCCCATTACCCACTTTCTCCTCTTTCTAGGTTTTTACCCCAAATTTCTCCTTTCTCTCTATTGAGTTTTTTACCATTGTTCTCTCCTTTCCTTGTCTAAGAAAATTATCTTTCCTCCACTTTGTTCATGAAATATCACAATTCATTCAAAATATTTTTCACCCACTGATAAAGGTAAATACATTGTCACCAAGTATCTTATGAGATTTCTCTCTATTATGTAAAGACACTATTAATTAAAACAAAAAAAAGCTGGATGCTGAAGATTTCAAAAAACTTGTTGAAGACCAAGTTGAGGAAGAACAATTTCCTATAGAAAAAACTTATCCACACCGGGTATTTACACCAAACTAATGCAATTTTTATTATTATATGATTTAATGAAGTAGAACACATGTTAATTAATTATGGTTAAGTAAAATAAGCTATAAATTTAAACACATGACATGCATGTATTGGCTTGGTGTATACACCTGGTGCGGGTAAGTTTTACCCATTTCCTATTAGTTTGTTTTGTATTTATAGTTTTTTTAGAATTTTGTATCCTTTCTCAATTAATATTCAAATAAGTATGTATGCTATTAATATTTATATTCATTCAAAATCTCATGTTGCATAGTTTATGAATCTTGTATTTGTTCCTAATTTGAATTCATCCCAAATGTATGTCAACTAGATATGTATTTTATTTATAGGAAGAACAACTTCCTATAGTTTATTTTGTTTTTTTATTTTTTTCCCCAAAATTTTGTATCCTTTCTCAATTTGTATTCAAAATCGTATATATGCTAAAAAAACATATTGCATAGTTAATGAATTTGGTATTTGTTCCAAATTTGTATTCATTCTAAAGGTATGCCAACTAGTTATGTATTTTATTTAAGAATGATTGCAACAAATATTACTTATTTCTATTTAGTTTTATATTTCATCTCACTTTTTCATCATATTATTTTTTGTATTTTATATATTATTATACAAAATACTACATAAAAACTAGAATGGATACAAATACAAATAAAAACATATTGGAATGAATACGAGAAATGATACAAGATTCTGAAGAAAAAAATAAATACACAGTGAAAAAAATACATGAATACAAATATGTTTCTTAAATAACTACAAACTCATTTGGCATACCTATTGAAATGAATACAAACTAATAAAAAAATATAAGTTTCATTATACAAAATACAACATGAAAACTAGAATGAATACAAATAGTATACATATTGGAATGAATATGATTTAAAAAAGGTTACAAAATTTTGGGGGGAAAAAATACATTGTGAGAAAGGCACACATTTGAGTTTTCTTTGAAAATGTAACTGATGAGAAAATTAAGTGACATGTACCTTTTTTTTTTGAAATATTCTCTCCCTTGATTTTCTTCCTTCTGTTATTAAATAATTGTATTCTTTCAAATTAAACAAATTAAAAAAAATACATAAATCAGATATTAACAAACTAAAATATTGACACTTTTAATAAAAATTAAAAATATGGCTAAGAGATCTGATTAAATGCTAAAATATTGACATTTTGAAAATTTTCCCATTTAATTAGCTAAAAATAAAATCCACATAGACACCACATAGATAATATCACGTGGAAATATGGAGATTTATGGAGGGTAAATATGACCTTAAAGTTAGATGGCAAGGGCAAATATATATATATCTTAAAGTTAGATGGCAAGGGCAAATATATATTACCTTAAAAGCATGAACTCCTAACTTGATGAGTTGTGATTTTTCAATGAGTTGTGAATTTTTCAATGAGTTGCGACTTTTTCAATAAATTGTGACTTTTCCAAAGGGTTGTGACTTCTCAGAAAGGTCATGACTTTTTAGATAAGACACAAAAAACACTTGTTCATACTACCCTTTGTTGACTATAAATAGAGGGGTTTCCTCTCATTTTTCAACCACAATTTTTTTTAATCTTATACTCTCCTTCTTCTTGCATTTTAAAATTTTTTGTGTGATTTATTGTCGTTGAGAAAGTTTGAAGTTTAGTGGAATATGAGGTACAACTATTCTGATGAAGTAAATCGTTCTATCCTAAGATGGTATATTTCATAATCTCGAGTATTTGAGGAAAATAAATACCTCGAGTACTTGAGGAAAATAATCTTGATGATATAATAATTATTTTTTTACTTAATATATACATTAGTATGTAATGTTCCAATATATGAACTGAACATGATATAGTCTAAATTCATTTGTTTTTGTGAACAATTTCTCTTGTGATGTAGATATATGTTTCTGAATAACTTTTTCCAATATCATTAGACTTCTCAAGAGCTAGAAATTGTCACGATTTATTTTTTTATGCTCAAGATAAAAGAATGACTTCATTTATCAATGATACTTATGTGATTTAGATTGTGAGGAAGTTAACTTCAAAATAAGTATTACTACATAAACATTGCCCTTTTGTTTTACTTATTTACTATTTCTTAAAATTTCAGTATTTTAGACGAAGAAAAGCTCATGTGACTTGTAATAATGTCAATTGAAGTTTGTATTAGTTTAATTTTTATTATTTATTTAATGGCTATTTTTTATGAGATAAATATTTTCATCAATGCAAATATATATATATATATATATATATGTCACGCCCCAAACTCAAGGGGCGCAACTGACTCCTAATGTCAAAACTCAGGCCCGAGTCGACCCTGCTGAACCATTTGCTACTAGCGCATGGCAGCCACACACAATCAAGAAAAGAAACAAGTATATCTCGGCTTAAAACTAAGCCCTCGATCTGCAAGGCCCCTGCCAACAGATCTATAAAAGAAACAGCTACTCCAAGAGTTCATATAAAGAAATAGCCAACTAGCATAGAAGTCTTGATTGGGCCGTCAAGGCCACTATGATCTCTATACCAAAACTGAAAGCATGTATATATCAAGACAATACATCAAACAACTCACAAGCTTCAGCAAACCAACAAACTAAGTCAGCATGGCCATAACGTAGCTATACACCCCACACACAAGTCTGCAAGCCTTTAAGAGCAGTAAAGATTGGCGGGATAGGGCTCTAGCCTACCCATAAAAATATATACAACAAAAGCTAACAAACCTCCCAACTCCGGCAGCTCCGGAGGAAAGGGGTTAGCCAACCGGATAGAAGTCAATCCTGCTGCTGAAGAGGTCTACTTGGTCATTTGTCGGGACCTGCATGCATGAATGCAGCGCCCCCCAGCCAATGGGGCGTCAGTACGAAATAATGTACAGATTATGAAAAACTATAAACTAAATGAGCAAGTATCATAATATACCAAAAACAATCGGGTAAGGAAATCAAAATTTAGATAAACATGCTAACCCATTACTGAATCTAAAAATACAAAAATGATCAAACAACAACCTAACCAAGCCCCCATATATAAGCTCGACAGGTACAAACAACATACCACCTACCTAGGCCCCTATAAGCCCAGAAGGTGCCAAATCAATCTACATACCCCTATCGGTAGACCCTTATCTTTGTAAGAATTCACATAGCCCTTTTTGGCAACGATATAACCCCGTAGGCAACAGATAGCCCTCTTAGGAAACATCATAGCGTTGTAGGCTGCACATAGCCCTCTTTTGCATCAACATAGCCCTGTAGGCAACACATATCTCTTTTTGACATCAAAATAGCCCCTTAGGCAACACATAGCACTCTTTGACATTAATATAGCCTCGTGGGCAACACATAACCCTCTTAGGCAATAACATAGTCCTATTAGACAACATCATAGCCCCCATAGGCAGTTCATAGCTCAACAACTAACCACAATAGCCCCAAGGGTGACAACAAACAATTGAATAGGCTAAAGACGAGCAATTTAGCTATAAACAATATGTATGAATAGTGTTCAAGTCGTTCCTAACTTAGGGTCGTTCTTAACAGATTATGAGAAATGAGGGTTTATAACCACTCAATCAGCCAACCACTCACAATTACATCTACAAGATCACCAACATTAACTACCTTATTATATCACTCCCAAGCTCTAAGAAAATATGCCGAACAAAGGGAATAGCCTTAACATACCTTTTTCTTTATAATTTATGTTGAAAATATCTTTGTACGCACCACTACAACACTAAAAAAAAGTAAAATCAATCAGTAATTAAGGACAAGAATAACTATGACAATTCGACAATCGATACGGATTTCTATCATAAATTACCATCCAAGACCTAAGGTATCCATAAACTGATAAATATGGTTCCTATCTTTCTTTACATGCCCAGAACACTTGAATAAAATCAAACCACTGAAAAAACCTTTGTTGCCACAACCTTCACGGAGCTACACCGCTCAATTCACCATGAAAACTATACCAAAACGACTAGCTCGGGATATAGGGCAATTTTCGATAAGGAGCCAAGAAGAGATTATGAACACACAAGGATGATTTGAGGAGTAATTCTTTGATTTTTGTGGGTTTCTTACGAGTTGGAATGAAGAAAAATGAAAAAAGATGTTATCTTATAAGGTTCCACCAACCTAGGGGACCCACCTCACATGCCTGCTTGCGCAGTCTCGCAAAAACGTAAATATCTCTCTATTCTAAAGTTGTATGAATGAACGATTTGATGTGTTGGAAACTAGATTCATAGACCTTCGATTAAAAAGGAACTTACGATAACTTTCACCAACTTTTATTTGCGACTTACCTAACTTCAAAACTTGAGATACAACCCTTGAACACTTATAATATGACATACTAGATCATTCTTAATTTATTACTCACCCTCTTTGTCTTTCCACGAAGGTACGAGTTAATTTAGACGTTTTAAAAAGTCGGGGTGTTACAATATATATATATTTATTTATTTATTTATTTATTTGGGCAGGTATCTGTATTTAAGTTAAAAGTATTATATATGTCACGAATGTATTATCAAGATAACAAGATCTTCTAACTTCAAAATATATAATTTTATAATGTTCTGAGTTCTTTTTTTTAAAAAAAAAAAAAACTCACAACAAATGTGAAAATATGTGAATATATATGAATCATTTAAAATTTATCATTTACAAATTAAATTTTATATTCAATAATATGGAATAAATATTTTCATTTTGTCCCTACACTAAATTAATATATAATAACTATAAAAAATAGTAACATTAAGTAAAAGTCCTATTTATTTATGTAAGTATAACATTTATTAGAAATTCAGCTATTGCACATTAATTTTTTAGTTATAACATTATAAATTTTCTTAGTTATTACAAATTATTGCAAACGTTATTCACACTCTTTTACATTCTTTAGTTATAATATTATGAATTCTCATAGTTATTACATCAATTATTTCTATCTTTCATCTTTCCTTATATTAACCTTTGACCAATAATTTTTCATATTATTATACCGCCCCTATATATGTGTATAATACGGTATTGTCAACCAAGCATGAATCGTCCAAGAAAAAATAACAAGTATCTGAACTATATCTTTGTTGGGTGTAAGATAAACAAATGATTATATATATGATTTCATATATAGAATATATTTTTTAATTTTAATTATTAGTTTTTCGGGTAAAAAAAAGAAAATTTTTCTCAGTTAACTAAGGACAATCAGATAACTATCTTTGATTTATATACACAATCAATCGAGAAGTCAAATATGTGAGCCAACAACAAGAACGTCATCTATTATGTTATAACATATAAAATAAACATTAATATACAAAAAATAGTTCTAAAAAATAAAATATAGTTGTTCTCTTCACATGTTCATATGACATCTAAACAGTTTAACGCGGAATACACGTGCAAAACACATTTGGTTAGGTGACAAGAAAATTGCACAACAAATATCGTCTATAAGATAATATTAGTGAGATACGACTAATTAATTACATGATTGAACTCAAACAAATTGAAATAAATATAAACATTATTGCATTTAACTAATACATTTTTTTATTCACCATCTTCAAAAGTTCGCATGAATAAGTGATATATATAAGGTTCCACATTGAACATTCACAAAAAGAATCTGTAATATTATTTTGTGCAAAGCTTATTATTCAAATCTTTGCTTAAATAAGCAATACTATTTACTATAACATATATTTTCTGAATTGGTAATCACGTGCAACGCACATGTCGAAAAACTAGTTACCTTAAAAGCATGACCTTCTAACTTGAATGTTAAATTACTATAGTATAACTTAAAACACTCATCTATATCTATTTGAACAACATATGTTCTCTTGAAAGGTTGTGATTTTTTTCGATGAGTTGTGACTTTTTCCGATAAGTTGTGACTTTTTTCAAAGGGTTGTGATTTTTCGATGGACTTTTCTAAAGAGTTGTGAATTTTCCAAAGGAATGTGACTTCTAGAAATATCATGATTTTTCAGATAATACATAAAAAACACTTATTCATACTATTTTTTATTGACTATAAATATAGGGGTTTCCTCTCAATTTTCAACAATAATTTTTTTTTAATCTTCTACTCTTCTTCTTCTTGCATTTTAAAAAAAATTGGGTGATTTATTTTCGTTGATTTATTTATTTGGGTTATTTATTCAATCTTAGTGAGTGATTCATATTGTTTAGGAAAAATCACCTAACTACACATAATTTATGATCATATTTTCTTATTTTCCCTACCATTTCAAAAAATATCAAAAATCCCCTCTTTTGCTCCTCCCATCATTTCCTTTTCCGGATACATTAATTTGAAATCTCATACCATGATTTTCTTTCCTTTTTTCAAGCCACAAATCTCTCTACAGTTACCTATATTAATCCATTTTTTAATTTCAAATCTTTTCTCTTTTCAATTAATGATTTCAAGTTATTCAAGAGATAGATTTCTTTCCATCACTTCAATTTTCATTTTTTTAATTTTTTTTTTAGTTTTTTCATCTTAAAAAATTATTTAATTTGTTAGTCCCGATCTCTTTACTGGAAGAGGGGTGGAAAACGTTGCTAATGCAGAAAGTTCATCTTGGAGTGCATTTGGAATTGTTCTAGGAATTTCTAATGGCGGTCTTGATACACTTCATTCCATTAATTCGATCTTTTAGTATTGGGCTTACCCAATTAGTCTGAGAAGGATATATCTTCCTTGCTTTCCGTTGATTAGATTGTTGATTTTTTTTTGAATTTTTGGTGGTTCATCTTTTCTGATACATATAGGTTCAAAATTTTTAATGTATCTAGTTGATTTTGTTTCTTAAACTAATGTATACTGCCTTCGTTTCAACATTATGATACATTACAATTCTAGCATGCACAATGTATCGTGTTCAAATATTAGTTTTGATACATAACCTTAATTGGTATTGATACTTGATACAAAAATTCTACCAAATGTATCATTATCATGTATCAAGCCTTTTCATCTACAAATTTATGATACATATGGATTCTGCTCTCAAACAAAATAAGTTACATAGATAATAATGTATCATGCNATTTATAGGAAGAACAACTTCCTATAGTTTATTTTGTTTTTTTATTTTTTTTCACAAAATTTTGTATCCTTTCTCAATTTGTATTCAAAATCGTATATATGCTAAAAATCATATTGCATAGTTAATGAATTTGATATTTGTTCCAAATTTGTATTCATTCTAAAGGTATGCCGACTAGTTATGTATTTTATTTAAGAATGATTGCAACAAATATTACTTATTTCTTTTCAGTTTTATATTTCATTCTCACTTTTTCATCATATTGTTTTTTGTATTTTATATATTATTATACAAAATACTACATAAAAACTAGAATGGATTCAAATACAAATAAAAACATATTGGAATGAATAGGAGAAAGGATACAAGATTCTGAAGAAAAAAAAATACACGATGAAAAAATACATGAATACAAATATGTTTCTTAAATAACTACACACTCATTTGGCATACCTATTGAAATTAATACAAACTAATAAAAAATACAAGTTTCATTATACAAAATACAACATGAAAACTAGAATGAATACAAATAGTATACATATTGGAATGAATACGATTTAAAAAAGGTTACAAAGTTTTGGGGGAAAAAAATACATTGTAAAAAAGACACACATTTGAGTTTTCTTTGAAAATGTAACTGATGAGAAAATTAAGTGATATGTACCTTTTTTTTAAAAAATATTCTCTCCCTTGATTTTCTTTCTTCTGTTATTAAATAATTGTATTCTTTCAAATTAAACAAATTAAATTTTTTTTTACATAAATCAGATATATAACAAACTAAAATATTAACACTTTTAATAAATATTGAAAATATGGCTAAGAGATCCTATTAAATGCTAAAATATTGACATTTTGAAAATTTTCCCATTTAATTAGCTAAAAATAAAATCCACATAGACACCACATAGATAATATCATGTGGAAATATGGAGATTTATGGAGGGTAAATATGACCTTAAAGTTAGATGGTAAGGGCAAATATATATATATATATATATATATATATATATTACGTTAAAAACATGAACTCCTAACTTGAATGTTAAATTACTATAATATCCCTAACTTAGGTTGTGACTTTTTTGATGAGTTGTGATTTTTCGATGAGTTGTGAATTTTCCAAAGAGTTGTGACTTTTTCAATAAGTTGTGACTTTTCCAAATAGTTGTGACTTTTTCAATAAGTTGTCACTTTTCCAAAGGGTTGTGACTTCTCGGAAAGGTCATGACTTTTCAGAAAAGACACAAAAAACACTTGTTCATACTACCCTTTGTTGACTATAAATAGAGGGGTTTCCTCTCATTTTTCAACCACAATTTTTTTTAATCTTATACTCTTCTTCTTCTTGCATTTTAAATTTTTTTGTGTGATTTACTGTCGTTGAGAAAGTTTGAAGTTTAGCGGAATATGAGGTACAACTATTCTGATGAAGTAAATCGTTCTATCCTAAGATGGTATATTTCATAACCTCGAGTATTTGAGGAAAAGAAATACCTTGAGTACTTGAGGAAAATAATCTTGATGATATAATAATTATTTTTTTACTTAATATATATATTAGTATGTAATGTTCCAATATATGAACTGAACATGATGTAGTCTAAATTCATTTGTTTTTGTTAACAATTTCTCTTGTAATGTAGATATATGCTTCTGAATAACTTTTTCCAATATCATTAGACTTCTCAAGAGCTAGAACTTGTCACGATTTATTTTTTTATGCTCAAGATAAAAGAATGACTTCATTTATCAATGATACTTATGTGATTTAGATTGTGAGGAAGTTAACTTCAAAATAAGTATTACTACATAAACATTGCCCTTTTGTTTTACTTATTTACTATTTCTTAAAATTTCAGTATTTTAGACGAAGAAAAGCTCATGTGACTTGTAATAATGTCAATTGAAGTTTGTATTAGTTTAATTTTTATTATTTATTTAATGGCTATTTTTTATGAGATAAATATTTTCATCAATGCAAATATATATATATATATATATATATGTCACGCCCCAAACTCAAGGGGCGCAACTGACTCCTAATGTCAAAACTCAGGCCCGAGTCGACCCTGCTGAACCATTTGCTACTATCGCATGGCAGCCACACACAATCAAGAAAACAAACAAGTATATCTCGACTTAAAACTAAGCCCTCGGTCGGTAAGGTCCCTGCCAACAGATCTATAAAAGAAACAACTACGCCCAAGAGTTCATATAAAGAAATAGCCAACTAGCATAGAAGTCCTGATTGGGTCATCAAGGCCACTATGATCTCTATACCAAAACTGAAAGCAGGTATATATCAAGACAATACATCAAACAACTCATAAGTTTCAGCAAACCAAGAAACTAGACCAGCATGGCCATAACGTAGCTATACACCCCACACACTAGTCTGCAAGCCTTTAAGAGCAGTAAAGATTGGCGGGACAGGGCTCCAGCCTACCCATAAAAATATATACAACAAAAGCTAACAAACCTCCCAACTCTGGCAGCTCCGGAGGAAAGGGGCTAGCCAACCGGATAGAAGTCAATCTTGCTGCTGAGGAGGTCTACTGGGTGAATGAATGCAGCGCTCCCCAGGCAATGGGGCGTCAGTACGAAATAATGTACAGAGTATAAAAGACTATAGACTAAATGAGCAAGTATCATAATATACGAAAAACAATCGGGTAAGGAAATCAAAATTTAGATAAGCATGCTAACCCACTACTAAATCTAAAAATACAAAAATGATCAAACAACAACCTAACCAAGCCCCCATAAGCTCGACAAGTACATACCACCTACCTAGGCCCCTGTAAGCCCAGAAGGTGCCAAATCAATCTACATACCCATATCGGTAGACCCTTATCTTTGTAAGAATTCACATAGCCCTTTTTGGCAACAATATAACCCCGTAGGCAACACATAGCCCTCTTAGGAAACATCATAGCGTTGTAGGTTGCACATAGACCTCTTTTGCATCAACATAGCCCTGTAGGCAACACACATCTCTTTTTGACATCAAAATAGTCCCTTAGGCAAC
>NW_026034452.1:0-470 GCF_019186545.1 Solanum stenotomum
TGGGAAATAGAGGCCGGAACTTTAACCGAATGCTCTATATAAGTATCTAGACAATAGAGGCCGGACCTTAAACCGGATGCTCTATATAAGTATCTGGGCAATAGAGGCCGGAACTTTAACCGGATGCTCTATATAAGTATCTGGACAATAGAGGCCGGACCTTAAATCGGATGCTCTATATAAGTATCTGGGCAATAGAGGCCGGACCTCAACCGGATGCTCTATAAAGGTGCTACTGTAGCTGCTGAAAGAGTCCTAATCGATCCACACTCATAAATGTCCGTGGAACACCGTCCATACTTAGCCAATCAATGTAAGTCCTTGGAACCAAATCAAAAATCAAATTCAAATCGCGAAGTAGAATTAGTGTCGCCGACGTAACTCTTGAAGTCGTAACATCGAGGAAAATAAGGATAACTAAAGTCGGAGCAAGCGTATCTCTTAGCTAAGGCTCAAACTATCAGACTCAA
>NW_026034453.1:0-2171 GCF_019186545.1 Solanum stenotomum
GGGGGGAAGCGGAAATATCAGAAATCCAAACACGATTTCGGCTCGGCTGCAATTAAAGATAAAGCTGATTCTTTATCAAGGAAGCCGACCGCCAAGTCGGCAACAGTAGCAGCAGGGGCGGAGCCAGCTTTTTAGGGTTCATTCGAACCCCTTTCGATGAAAATATTACTATTTATATATGATTAAAAATTAATTTTTATGTATATATAATAGATGTCGAACTCCATCGATTAGTTTGTGTGTTTAATTCGTTAAATTTTAAACTCTTTATTAAAAATTCTAGCTCCGTCACTATCTAGAAGAGCAGCCAAAGCCAAAAATAGCCAAAGCTTGCGTACAAACGAAGCAGAAATAAGACAATAGAGAATCATGATGATATTCATCGTGGCCGTTGGATTGTTATTGTTGGAGGAATCAGGGCCGTACATTTGTGAGCCAGATAGACGGAATCGTAGCGTTGAGTGGCCGAAAAGCCACGAGCCAATCTCGCCGGAGACACGTGGCGGAGCCCTCCATGATGGTGTTGGAGCACTAATGTGGCCTTTATATGGTGACAGAATGTGAATAATTGCGACAACACTTCTAATGCGGACTATGCCACGATCAACTCGAAAAGTGCAAAAATAAATTATACCAAAAAAATAAAATCGATCCACTAAAACTTTTATTATGTGTGAAATTTTGAAAACAGCCAAAAACAAAAGTTACTATAACTTTCTGATTATTGATAATAACTTTACTTGTTACTTCAAAGCTCCTATTTAAAAGTTAAATACATCATCTTATACGTTTATTTATTAATTAAGTCTGTCCATAATTGTATTTTTGTCGTTATCAAATATGAATGCTGTCCCATATCAATTTAGATAAATCAATTTCAATTGAAATTACTCAAGTGTCCCCGCTTTAAACCCAATTTTAGACCCACCTAAACTAATTAAATCCTAATTGATTAAACCTCAAACCCAACTTCACAAGCTGAAGCATAGCGTCAATTTCAAGTAAAAGGCCTTAACTTCATTTTATTTTTGAAGAGTTTGTTAAACCTAATTGATTTTATTGTAAATTTTCTAGGTAAATTTTTTTTATCATTTTGTTACAATTCATTTGTGAAGAATTAATTTTTTTTATTATTTATTTGTTCAATATAAAATCATTAATGTGGCACACGTCTATATAAATTAAGACGGAGAGAATATCTTTGACCCGTGTGCAGAAGGTAGTGAGAAAATGGGGCTCATTGGAGATACGAAAGCGCTAGAGACAGCGTCAGTGTTGTCAAAACCCACGTAAAACACGGCTGATCAGTTAGCGTGGCCTTTCCATAGGCATTATGAACACATAGGGCCCAAAGCCATTAATAAGTCATAACCATGACTATTCCCATCATCCCCTTCGATTTAATGATTTTGCTTACTACGATTTGACTCCGTATACATATTTAAATTCATGTTTATTGTGTCAGTAGAATATTCGAACTTACAAAATGATCATCAGGACACTGTCAACAAGACACAACAAATATGATTGAAGTATTTAGTTATCAATTGAGACAAAACTAAAGTGTCTAAATGTGCACTTTTAAAGTCCAGGTGTTAATTGTTAGTTGAGATCAAATTTGATTATCTATTTATGTATTATGTTTTTTATTTTTTATTTTTGTTAATGGTATTGCTCAAACCAGGGGTGGACCCACCCTGACAATCCTGAGCCCACTACTGACTCAGAGTGTATTCCATCACCATCCACTTAATTTTTTATCATATGAATACATTGAACAAAAATTCCATTAAGAACTATTCATTGTTACGAAGTACTAGAGCGAGATGGAAAATTGACCTTCAAAACAATGAGTTGTATCATGTGAAACTCTGCTTCTTGTTCAATTTCCCCAGAGTGTGAATTCGATCGATCTTTTTTTCGAAAAAAAGGCGATAGCTAAGTTATTAACAGTAACATCCACCATTTAGCATTGGCAAAAAACAGCACAAGTCAATGACCAACAAAAGTGGGTAAACAGACAACAGGACATGACTTGCAGTTTTAGTGCATTTGAGTAAAACTGGACCCATTTGGTTTTCCACTTTTGTCACTATTAGTAAGTAAAATGGAAAATGGATTTGTTCCACATGAGGACAGTGTAAATGCAACAATTGTATTGTAGTACAGAT
>NW_026034454.1:0-384 GCF_019186545.1 Solanum stenotomum
CAATAACTGTATTTTTAAGTCAGACTTGCTTGTTCAGTACTGCTAACTATTATAGGAGGATGCCGCCCCCTCGGGACTACCAGTAGCTTCGGTTGTTGAATCTCGTGCAAGTTAGGTTGCGAGATATTTTATAATACTTATAGTAGTTGGTTTGACAACAAGACGTGAAGGTATCAGAAAAGTAAATACCTCGGACTAGTACAGGTCCAAACCAAAGCCAAAGCTCCAAAAGTCTAAGGATAAGTTCCCTCTCTATGGAAGAAAGAGAGTGCCGAACCGGTTCTCCTTCTCCCATCTGATATTTTCATTACAGTTATAGCCTCAAAATAGGCAATGAATTGCGGATAACTTTCTCCTTCGCCGGTAGTTTCGAGAGCTAAGCCA
>NW_026034455.1:0-669 GCF_019186545.1 Solanum stenotomum
CCTTAAGTACATAAAAGTATATTTATTTGCCCCTTCCGTCACCCAACCCAGGGCGCGTTTCGCTCCACATAGTTGAGCGCGTCAACACGCTAATAAAGTCATTTTTATTTATTTTTTTAATTAAAAAAATCTAACCCAACGGTTATATTCCCATTCCCTTCACATAACCCACCCACCCGACCCTAATGAACAAAAACCCTAAATTTTCACCAAAAATCTGAATCAAGAACCCTAAATTCAAACATAGTTCAAAATTCCTTCTTTTGAATCAAAGGTACCTCTTTTTCATTATTATTCACTCATCTCTTTTCCATTTTGATTCATTTCTCTCTTTTTCATTTTGATTTGTTTCTATCTATTTCGTATTTTGAATTTTTAGTTCTTTGATTCGTGGTAATTCTTATTAAGGTGCTACAATGGCTCGAATAAGCTTGACTAGGCTCTGTTTACAAGAGGAAGATCATGAATTGGAAGAGGTGCGATGCAAACACGGATTTGTTTTGCCTTTGCTGACCTCTTGGACCCCGAGAAATCCTAGTAGAAGATATTGGGGTTGTCCTTACTATGGGGTAAGTTAATCTTTTTTAAGAGTTGAATAATTCGTTTTGTTGTTTCAAGAGCCATAGAATGATTCGTTTTGCTTTTTAAGAATGCTAGATCATGCGATTT
>NW_026034456.1:0-1642 GCF_019186545.1 Solanum stenotomum
TATCATAATTATGGTATTCTTCTAATATATATGTTTTTTATTAGACGGTAGATTTTAATAGTTTAAAAAAGTTCTTTCAGTAGAATTTCACCCAAGAATGGGAATGTGGATATGTAATTGACAACTTAAAATTTGATTGAAAGTTAGTAGGTGTGCTTCTTGGAATTGATTACTCCAAAGAAGAAGTAGTAGGTTTTTCTTTGCTTAATTTGTGGTTCATTCATCTGCCGCATCCGTCGTTGGATGAAAACATTAATTAATTCATAGTTATGTATTGACGAAAGATCACACTTTGAATATGCATTTATGATCCACAACAATAAATTTGACTGAAACCCCAATTTTAAGATTATTTTCTTAAAAAATTCAGTTTGTTAATGAAAAGGGTAAATGTGTATCATTTATTAGATAACGAGGGCATACATGCACCATGTGTTAGCCGATGTAGGTATATATGCATCACTTTTTAACGAGGAGTATATCTGCTCTAAATCGCAAAGTTGAGGGGTCTATTTGTTCCTTTGCCCTAAAATTTAAGATAAAAATAAAATAATTTTTTTTTTTACTTCCATTTGATGAAAAGGTATCTGTGAGCCACTTTTATAACGTTAGAATATATATATGTGAGCCACTTTTGTTATAGTAGAGATATATGTTGACCACTTTTGTGATAGATTTTTTTTCTGTTGTAGCTTTTATTTGAACTTCTCTTGGAATGACTCGTGCATTGCCTTGGGAATATATAAACTTATTAGAACAATTAGAATATAACTTTGACCATCATCATTGTGAATCCTTTCCTTTAAGTCAAGGTCTACACACCAAGAAATCAATAAAAAATATGAAGGATTTTCGACCAAAAATGTCATTGTCAAGGTCCTTTCCCTAGTAAATTTTTTTGGTTAATTTGTGCTATATATACCTCATCTAAATTATTGAATAGAGGAACAAAGAAAAGATTTTTGATTTCTTATCTACCAACTTAATTAGTTTTGAATATTTTAGTCCAGAAATGGGTTACGTAAAACTTGTTTTTTTAATGCTATTTTCCTTGCTCTGTAAACTTGCTTTCTGCTCATCCTTATCTCATTTGTGCCCCAAAGATCAAGCTCTTGCTCTTCTACAGTTCAATTAAATGTTTACTACAGATGCTTATTCGAAATCACTATCATGGAACAAGAGCATAGATTGCTGCTCATGGGATACAGTTCATTGTGACGAGATGACGGGACAAGTGACTGAGTTTAACCTTGCTGGATGCGGACTTCAAGGGAAGTTTCACTCCAACAGTAGCCTCTTTCAACTCTATAATCTCAAAAGGCTTAATTTTTCTTTTAATAATTTCAGTGGATCGTACATTTCACCTAAATTTGGTGACTTTTCTAGTTTGACGCATCTTGATTTGTCGTATTCAAGTTTTACAGGTGTAATCCCAGCAGAAATATCTCGCCTTTCTAAATTACAAGTTCTTAGTATCGAGAGTGATCCATATGAGTTTAGATTCGAACCTCACAATTTTGAACTGCTCCTTAAGAACTTGACCCGATTAAGAGAGCTCCACCTTAGCTCTATGAACATCTCTTCCACCATTCCTCTGAATTTCTCTTCTTATTGAACAAATCTAGAACTTCCAAACACGCAG
>NW_026034457.1:0-1642 GCF_019186545.1 Solanum stenotomum
AAAAAACTGTCAAAATATCCGTTGGGGGACCCACTAGCCGTTGCCCAACGGATAGAATTTTAAAAAAAAATAAAAAAAAATAAAATTTGTTAGGGGATCCCGCGAACCGGCCGGTTCATCCGGGCCGGGTCGACCGGGACCAACGGGTGAACCGGACCGGTACTGGTCCCCTAATACCGAAGGCCCCATCCCGCGAGAGACTAACGGAACCGGGTCCGGCGGGCCTGTTCTCGAACCGGTCGCGGGCTAGGGAGGGCTGACCCGGTCCCCCTGCCACCCCTAACCTCTTCTCAACTCACTCAACTCAAAGAAACATAGCTCAACTAAATGAAACATAGCTCAACTCAATGATAAAATATTCAACTCAGAGGTATACTCAAGGATACTCAAAACTACTCAAACTGACTCAACTCAGAAGTACTCAACTATAAAATACTTAACTCGAATTACTCAAGGATAATGCAACAGTAAAATATGCAATATATATATATGAAAAGCTGTAAAAATGTAGATAGCCAATGTATTGAAAAATACAATAAAAGTCACTATGTATATAAAAATACAATATAACTCTGTGGGAGATTCTCTAACCGACAATCACCACAATGAGCCTAAGTGGTGAAACAACGTTTTACCTCACGCTGCCAAGGACCGTTCTATACCTTGCCGGGGGTATAGAACCTAACTCACTAAGTGGATCCACTAGTCTATGCTAAAAGCATATTAAGGAGTCATCTAAAAAGTATGATCCTTTACTACCCATGATGGCTACATGGTTTATGGAGATTTGAGTTATTTGAACTCGCATCCCCATATCGATGCTCAATACTACTCCTAAAATTTACTTAGCTCATATGTTTGTAAAAACAAACTCTTTCTTTGGTTTGAGATAATTACTCAAAACATAGCTTAAAAGCCCTCTTGGAAATCATAGTTTCCTCTTTACTGAAAAACTTACTCAAAGGCTCTTTTGAAATCTTAGTTTTCTTTCTTGTTTAAATGTGAAAACATTTACTCTTTGGGAATACATAGTCCCCCGATATACTCTTTTGAAGAAATGAACTCAACTCTTTACTCTTTACTCTTTACTTTTTACCCTTTACTATTTGCTTAACTCAAAACTTAAGTCTTAAAACAAAGTTAAAATGTTTGTAAAAGATTCTTAAAATATGGTTCATGCCGAATTATGGACGCGAACGACTCAATGCAAGTTTTTCAATAACCATAGATAAAACTCAATACTTAGAACACAAGAACTTCAATGATACTACTTACTTTAAGAATGCTCAACTCAGAGGGTTCATGCGGAAATATGAACATGAACTACTTAACTCAAGGACTCAAAGATACTTTTCATCTCAAAACTGCTCGATTGATTGGGTTCATGCAGAATTATGAACATGAATAACCCAACTCAAGGACTTCATGGGTAACATGTAATAGTCCCATGATTAGAAATATAATCTCAAATGTCTTAGATACTCAATACTTAAGACTTAGGATGTCACGACCCGATTTATCAAGTCATGATGGCACCTACTATAACCCACCAGCAGGTAAGCCAACCCGTAACCCGGAACAACAAGTAATGGGTCTGAGGGTAGAAATTAACCGAGAGTAGGCAAATAATAATAATATAAAC
>NW_026034458.1:0-1696 GCF_019186545.1 Solanum stenotomum
CTCAGCCAGAAATAAAATCCTACCACTCAAATCCTAAAATACTACTCTATCATCTCAGGAAAGGTGAAATTGCCGCTAAGATGGAAAAAGGCAAGGGTATCGACATAGAGCTAACCGAAGAGGATTTGAGGATGGAGTTGCAGCGGCTCAGGCGAGAGATCCAAGAAACCAGAGAAATGAGNAGAATAGAAGTGGAGTTCGCCACCGCGGTCGCCCAAGCAGCCAATGCGGCACTAGACGCGGAATTAGCAGCAAAGATGACAAAATGCGTTGTTATAGATGAAGAGACAGCTACTGTGCGCAAGAAGCGAGATGCCCTCAAAGAGATAACCGTGATGTTTCAGAAGCCACGTGGAAAACACTCTTTCTTCAGCCGAGAGGCCACCAACAGTGATCCCAGAGGCGCTAGACCTGAAGCTATTGAAGAAGATACTGGGGAGGAAATTGTTTATAAACCTCCTTTCAAGGGACGGTGGAAAGAAGAGAATGAGGAAACCGCCCCCGAAACATACGAGTTTACCCCCCGTGGCTAATACAACAGTCAGAGGAAGAAGCTTCGGTGAAGGCACCATCTATCTCTTATGAGCTTTATTATCTGTTTTTCACTATCCTTGTAATCACCAGAAATGAATGAATGAAAATGAAAATTTCCTTCGTGTTCGAACTACGTAGGGCCTGAATTCTCCCTTTGGAGATACGTAGGCAGCCTTTCAAGGCCCGGCCCCTATCTTTTTCAAATTTTCTTTTTCCCCTCTTTTATTCTACAAGGAAACATTGAGTTCAGATCAACAGATGATAGAAGATGCAGCAAGAAGACCTTAGCTCAACGCAATTTAGCCTTTCTGAGTCACTAGCCCCGAAATAAAACGAGCAAATTCCTGCTTGTTCAAAAAATCAGTCCCCATTACTCGTGGGTTAACGTATTCTCAAACGAAGCAACTCTTATTTGTTTATATGCCTTCTATGTGATATCTTGCATTATTCGTCTAGAACTAATACTAACAGATTTGCCTTTGAGTTGTTCTTCTCCACAGGTAGTTAGAACTGATCTGTGTTGATACACTGGCCGATCATCCTTATTTTACCAGATCAAAAGGGCCTACAGATTCCTTTCTCAGCCAAAGTTCCCAAAGAGGAAAAGCAGCAATGAGTGATAACAACGAAGAACCTGGCCTTACTGATGTCGTGGTGGCTCAGCCAGCCCTTGCTGATCAGAATGAACTAATCCTGCAGTTGATGCAACAAATTGCTGAGATGAGGGTTGAGATGCAAAGAAATCATGATTTGCCTCCTCCGATTTTTGCTGTCAGCACTCAACCGGACGGAAGGCCTCCAGTTCAAATTCCCCCTTCTAACGTGGAACAAGCTCAGAACCCGCCTTCAAGTCCTGCTCGCAATCCCTCTATCATTGACCTTACCACCCAAAACCCCCATTACGCCTCAGCCTCTTACCAAACACCACCCCCTCCTCAAGATACCAACCCCCAAGCACCACTCCCTTTCCCCAATGTAAACCACCAAACTGGCCTACCCCCTCAAAGCCAAAATGTTAACCACCCGCACATTTCCCTCCATTACCAAAATCAACATACCAACCCCCAGACTTTCCCTCAAAATTACCAAGTCATTCAAAATGCCCAAAGTCCTTCCATTGCTCCACCACTGCCTCAAAAAGCCACCTTTCAAATACCCGTTC
>NW_026034459.1:0-305 GCF_019186545.1 Solanum stenotomum
TCAATCCCTTTTAAAGGGACCTGCTTTGACTGACTTTCTCACTCATTTTGGGCCATAATTTTTCAAGTAGGTGACCCACCTACTTGGACTTTTCACTTGGGCCTTTTTGGACTTAAGAACATTGGGCCTTTTGCCACCTTTCTTGTACTTCTTTTCAGCCAAACACGTGTCTTTAATTTAGGCCACACATTTAAGTAGGTGATGCACCTACTTTTTCATTCAAATTATTNATTCAAATTATTTCTTGTGGGCTTGGAAAGATTGAGCCTTGGCTATTCATTTTCCCCTTATTCTTCTATTCAACT
>NW_026034460.1:0-660 GCF_019186545.1 Solanum stenotomum
GGCATTTTTGGGGTCGTTTCACTTATGCTGTGATAGCTGAAACAGAGAGTAAAGAAACATGGAGCTGGTTTATTGACAATCTTGGATATGATTTAGACATCAGAAATAGTCACCACATTGCCTTTATGTCTGACAGGCAAAAAGTGAGTAAAAATCTTTTATATTTTTTGTTCTTTTTTCTGTTTAACATACATATGTTCCTACTTTGTTTCTTATGTAGGGTCTGATTGTAGCTGTAAAAGATTTGTTTCCGGAAGCTGAACATAGAAATTGTGTTAGACACATGTATCCGAACTTCAAGCAAAAACATAAAGGCAAAGCTTTGAAGGATTTGGTATGGAATGCTGCTAGGGCAAGCAATAAGGTGATCTTCCAGAAATGCATGGAAGCACTTGATCAAGAGGACAAAGCGGCAAGAGAGTGGTTCAATAACCCAGAAAGGCCATTTCAAAGTTGGACTAGAGCATTGTTTAGAACAAATACAAAATGTGATATGTTACTCAACAACTTGTGTGAAAGCTTTAACAGGTAATTAATTAAATACTTTCATCCACTTATTTTTTGGTCATCACGCTGTTATTTATGCCTTTAGGTAATTGCATAAGTTACATTGTCAGGCTGAGGTTGTCTTTGGAAATATCGACTGATAAGTTTCTTGTT
>NW_026034461.1:0-782 GCF_019186545.1 Solanum stenotomum
TCTAATGCCGAGTTCAGAGAGGCAATTAAAATTCTGAGTCAAGCTGTAACTAATCAGATTGGTCAGCAAAGGGGAGCTCGACATGAAGGAGCTGACACTTCAAGGATTCGTGAGTTTTTGGGGATGAATCCTCTGAGTTTCACGGGTTCGAGCACTACTGAGGATCCAGAAAACTTCATTGAAGAGTCGAAGAAGATTTTTGATGTGATGCATGTGGCAGATATTGAGCGGGTTGGACTAGCTGCGTATTAGTTGAAGGATGTTGCTAGAACTTGGTTCGACCAGTGGAAAGGGGGCAGAGTTGAAAATGCACCACCTCCGAGTTGGACCTGTTTTGAAGAAGCTTTGTTGGGGCATTTCTTTCCTCGAGAATTGAGAGAGGCCAAGGTACGTGAGTTCCTCACACTTAAGCAGGAGTCCTTGAGTGTTCATGAGTAGAGTTTGAAGTTCACACAACTATCCCGCTATGCTCCGGAGATGGTTTCGGACATGAGGAATAGAATGAGTTTGTTTGTGGCTGGGCTGTCTCGATTGTCGAGCAAGGAAGGTAGGGCGGCAATGCTTATCGGGGACATGGACATATCAAGGTTGATGGTTTATGTGCAGCAGGTTGAGGAAGAGAAGCTGAGGGACAGAGAAGAGTTCAGAAATAAGAGAGCTAAGACCAGGAACGAGTCCGGGCAGCAGGGAGGTAATTCAAACCGTTCCTCCTTTCAGCAAAGGCAGAAGGGACCTGCCACATCATCTGCTAGGCTACCTGCACCCAGATACAGAGGGGAACA
>NW_026034462.1:0-14038 GCF_019186545.1 Solanum stenotomum
GTTTGGGTGCAGCTGCTGCACCGTCTGAAATTGCATTTATCATATTGGGCTGTGCAAGTATCTCATACAAAAAATTCTTCACTTGAAAGCCCTTTAACCTGCAAGAGAGTATTGTTAGTTGACAAAATAAATCCAGTGAAATTAGGTTATTTCTAGTGAAGCACGGGCAAACACTAGAGGAATACAGTTTTAAAGAAATCCTAATAATATAATAACGGAGAAAGGAGTGTATGAGAGGCAGTGACAAGAAGCAACTGCACAGACTAAGCTCTTAAGTAACATTATACTTCTATAGCTATTTGTCTTACTAAATATAGACGGCTTGCTGCCATCACTACAGAGTGGACTATGATTTGAGGTCAAACACTATCATCCCTAGTGAGCTCAATAACCTGCTCATAGTGATTTCAACAACACATGTTCATGAATAATTGAGATCTAGAAACTATCACGCCTTTTGTAGCATTAACTACAGTGATCCTCTTACAATCCAGGTGCTTGATATCGTTAGAATCTCGTAGATACCCTAGAACGTTCTAGTAACTTGTAATTATGTATTTTGACTATCTTACCTTTCTTCAAAATGAACACTTGGCTATTTTAACCCAATCAATTGAAGGAATAATCAAGCTGAATTTTCTCTTAAACTGTGTTCAGGTGAGCATGAAGCAGAAAAAGAGACTAGTGTCACGGACTTGGAGTCTTACTAAAGCTCCGTGCGGCACTTGACAACTTACTCACGAATCTTTCACGATCTTGTAAACTCAAGTAAGCCCTTTAAGACTAGATCGCTAAGAGAATGCTTAAGGAAAGACTTAGAGAATTTTGGAAGAAGGCTTTTATATTGCTTTTGGAGAATGCTTTACACTTGAGTGATTGCTTTCTTGGTTGGTTGCCTTGCAAATGAATGGCACCCCCTATTTATACTAACTCCTAAGGACTAAAGTGTAAATTAAATTTACTTACAAGTCCCTAAGATATTTACACAAAAGCCCCCTCTCTAGAATTCTCTACACACTCTAGAGAATTCTAAGGCTTTCTTTAGAAACTATCTAAATTATTCTAGAGAATTCTAAGGAATTCTCTAGCCTTCTTGAATTATCTAAAAGGTTCTAGAGTCTTTCGGAAACCTCTCCACAACTCTAGACCCTTCCGCCCCTATCCGGACGCAAAATTCTACTGCGAAGTGGCGGGACGTGACACTAGGCCCTGCTTCTCTTAACGCGTGAAGCGAAGCGCTCACTTCACTTCACCGAAGTGTAGCGAAATTTTTAAAGAAAAACAAAATAAACCTTCCACAATGACAATATATATAAGTAAATGTTCAATTAAATACCAAAAAGTAGATAGCAAAAAATTCTCCATAGTACAAGCAAAATCAATACTAAAATATAAACTTTAGCAATTCTTCCTAACACATGAGCTGGGAAACTTTGACAAGACGTAATGTTTGGGTTATCATCGATGAGATGGTGTTTGTGATATGAATCCCCCCTTTTGTGATCTTGTTACAAAAAAGACATTGAATAGTTCTTGTCAGTATCACTAATTTTTTGTGCATAGATCCAAGTTTGTCTTTGTTTTGATCTTGTGCCCATTTACAATATTGAAGAGAAGAGAATTCAGATTCAGCTACTTTACTTTTTTTAAAATCCACTGAGAATGGACTATTAGAATTCTTTTTTAGAATTCAACTACTTTAATTAAAATTGAAACAAAGATGAAGAAAAATAACCCTAGCATCGATACCTAAATCATTCTGTCATGACCCGGATTTATTGGGTCAAACGGCAAGCACATGCACAGAATTAGCCCACATCTCTCATATAAGTACAATGCAAGTATGGCACGAAAGTAGAATTTTGGAAATTATCTCATCTCTCTCCTCTACAAGCTCTCTCCATCTTCTGACTTATTTCTCTAAATCTCAGCCTCCTCTTTGATTCACTTCTTCTTCAGATTTTCAATTGATCCGAACTACTTTAATGAACTTGTGTAATGATTAAACTGAAATCGCACAACTGAAAAATTGAAAGAAATTGGGATTTTCATTGATAACTGGAATGATTACAAGATGCTACATCTAGTAATCGAAGTGAACTATCTCAAATGGTGGAACTTGGAAGCTTAACAGCTTATCCATAGCAGTTACGTGCAGGTTTAGAGAAGAAGTAATGAGGAAGAAGAAGGGAAGCAAGAAACATGGAATACCGGGTGGATCTGTGATCCTTGTGGAAGCTCGAGATGTAAGCTACTGACCTAATACGTTTGATAACTTTATTAGGTCCTTAGTGTGAGAAATATTGAAAAAGAATATTATTCAATTGTTGTCGACCCTATTTATAGACACTACAATACAATCCTTTACCAAGTAGGATACTATTTCTATTACTATTTCTATTCCTATTCTAAAAAGGATTGTCCTATTCCTATTCTAAGTAGGATTGTATATACATATTACTATTCTAACACTCCTCAAGCTAGTGCATACAAATCATATGTATCTAGCTTGTAACAAATATAATTAATACGAGGACCAATGAAGAGCTTGGTGAGATATCTGCAAGTTGATCGCTCGACTTCACAAAATTGACAATCAATCTCAATGTGCTTGGTCTTCTCATGAAATACCGAATTTGATGCATAATGTCAATAAAACATAGTGATAAAATTACAGTATTGAACTTCCCAAACCAAACTTGCAAAGACTGTTTCAGACCATAGAGTGACTCACATAATCGACATACAAGGCTATTAAACTCCCCCTGAGCAACAAAGTGCTCAAAATCTAGTATAAAGTATATGGATCATGTTGGAATCAATAGATGAGTCGATATTAAACAAGTCACCGAAAAACTGGCCGAAACATGCTCATATGCCGGACTATTAGATTTGATGGCTAAAAGTGATCACAATCTAAGAAATAATATGGGTAGGGTCAGAGTGATGGCACGACCCTACTGAAAAAGAAAAATTATACGGGTAGGGTTGGAATGATGGCACAACCCTACGCAAATTAGATTTGAGGAGTCACCAGAAAGACGAATGAAACTATGCAAATCAAATTTGAGGAGTCACTGAAAAGACAAATGATGTTATGCAACTCAGATATGAGAAAATAGTTTGGAAGAATCCACGGTACTACACAAATTAAATATGAAAAGTAGTCTGGAGATGCACAATGCTACGCAAATCAGATATGCAAAAAAAGGTAGTCATCGAAAGGATGGCACGGTGCTACACAAATTATATATGAAAAAGTAGTCACTGGAATGATGACATAGTGTTACACAAATTAAATATGAAAAAGTAGTTACTGGAAAAATGGCACGGTGCTACAAAATTTAGATTTAAGAAAGTAGTCATCAGAATGATGGCACAGTGCTACACAAATTAGATATGAGAAAATAGTCACAAGAAAGATACATGGTGACCCAACTTTTGCTAACATAATCATTGGCCAGACGGGCAGCATATATGGGTGCCACCCACCGGCAGCGGAAGCTCTTTGATTTTCTACCAAGATTGTAAAGGCTCTGATACCATGTGAGAAATATTGAAAAAGAATATTATTGAATTGTTGTCGTGTCTACATTATTACATTGAGACCCTATTTATAGACACTACAATACAATCCTTTACCAAGTAGGATACTATTTACTGTTCCTATTTCTATTACTATTTCTAATCCTATTCTAAATAGGATTGTATAAACCTATTCCTATTCTAAGTAGGATTGTATATGCCTAATTACTATTCTAACACATAGTATTTAGCACTAAGCTTTAAATTCTTGCAAACCTCAACTGATGTCTGCCGGTACGACTGTAGCTTCAAATAGACTAGATCCCTCTCCTTCAATTCTCTATTTGTATGGTGCCGGTCGGCAAAGAACTTCATATAAACCTGTGCCTGATGGAGGTTCTCCCTAAGGTTCTGGAACATGGTTTGCCTGTGAGCCCAGCTATGACCCCATGGAGTGTGAGAAGAATGGGGTAGGGAACCAGTGGTATTTTGGGAAGGGAAACCCATAAAATGCTTGGAAAGGAGTAGCTTTTAGGGAACAATGGTGGTTGATGTTATACCACTACTCGGCCAAAGGTAACTGTTTGAGCCACTGTTTGGGATTTGAAAAGGCCATGGCTCTCAAGTAGGTTTCTAGGCATCTATTCAATAGTTTGGTCTGGCCATCTGACTAAGGGTGATAAGATGAAGATAATTGCTTAGTGCCCATTTGAACAAATGCTCCCAAAACTGACTCGTAAAATAGAGTCTCTATTTGAGACTATGGTCTTTGGTAAGTCATGCAGTTTGTGGACTTCATTTAGGAAGACTTCAGCAACATCTTGGGTCATATAAAGATTCTTCAAGCTCAATAAATGCCCATACTTTTATATGTACCTTGCTGACCTGAATGACCAAAATAGTGTTTTGTGCCTTGAAGAAGGCAATCCTTCGATGAAATCCAAGGCAATGTCCTGTCAAGGAGTTTCAGGGATTGGTAGAGGTTGTAACAACCCAGGATAATGCACATTTACATTCATAACCCCCCCCCCCCCCCGGNATCACATTCAGACACCCATCTCACAATAAAAACCATATGAATTCTTTTATATGTACCTTGCTGACCTGAATGACCCCCAAGGGGAGATTGATGAGGCACTTCAAAAAAAACTTCTGCCTCAAACCAGCACTTCTTCCCACAAAAATCTTCATTGCATATCTAATGACTCCAATAAGGGCATTGAGGCTTACTAGAAGGAGCTGTAATAAGGACAGTAAGTAGTTCTTGAGCCACTGGACCATGCTCATAACTTCCACCAATTTCTAGCATCCATGGCTTCTTTTACCCTCTCAAAGGCATTCTCAGCTTCTTTACTCCATAAAAAGGCATTTTTCTGGAGCATGTTGGTCAATGGTCTGCTAATAATACCATAAGATTGAATAAATCTTCTACAGTATCCAGTGAGCCCTAGGAAACCCCTCAAGGATCTAACAGATTTTGGTTTAGGCTAAGTGACCATGCATTCAACCTTGGCAGGGATTGTGCACACCCCTTTCCCATTAATACTATGACCCAAGTACTCCACTTGTAATTTTCCAAAGGAGCATTTAGACAACTTAGCACGAAGTTGCTCCTTCCTCAATACTGTAAGAACCTATCTGAGGTGAATTGTATGCTCCAATAAGATGTATTGAAGATCAACATGTCATCAAAGAAAATGAGTACAAACTTGTAATTGTCCAAAGGAGCATTTAGACTACTTAGCACGAAGTTGCTCCTTCCTCAACACTGTAAGAACCTTGCTGAGGTGAACTGTATGCTACAATAAAGATGTACTGAAGATCAACATTTCATCAAAGAAAATGAGTACAAACTTCCGCAAATGTTCTTTAAACACATGGTTCATAAGACTTTGGAATGTGGCAGGGGGATTGGTTAGTCCAAAGGGCATGACCTTGAACTCATAGTGCCCTAAATGAGTCACAAAACCAGTCTTGTGGGTATCTTCAGCTCCCATTTTTATGTGGTGGTAACCTGCCCTTAAGTCAATTTTGGAGAAAATAGCTGATCCATGCAACTCATCCATATCTTCTACAAAGGGAATAGAAAATCTATTTTTGATAGTGATCTTGTTAAGCTCTCTATAATCAAAGCAAAACCTCCAACTCCCATCCTTTTTCTTGACTAATAGTACTTGTGAAGAGAAAGGAGAATGACTAGGTTGGATAGTACCATGCTTAAGCATATATATCTGATACTTGTTTCTCTATTTCATTCTTTTGAAAGTAATTATACCTCTAAGGTCTAATGTTGACAGGTGCTACATCCTTTTTCATGGGAATAGACGGGCTCACACAGCTTGCCTTTTCTTGAGTAGTTGCTTAACTCCACTAGCAGTCATACTCTTGAGCTCCTTCTTGGTTGTACATGCTCCTGAGAGTTGCCCTTTTTCCTTTGTGATTCACCTCAACCTTGTACTCCACAAAATCTAGGAGCAATGGGTTATGCCCTTTCATCCAGTCTCCCCCCAAAATCAAATCATTTCCTCCCAATATCACCAACCTGATCAAGTCTATAAACTCCACACCTTGTATTTTCCACTTGAAATTTGGACATGAGTGTCAGCTCATGATATGGCTCCCATTAGCCACTGTTACCCTCATGGGAGCAGCTCTACACACTCTACACCCTATCTTCTTAGCAGTTTCACTATCCAAAAAATCGTGAGTGCTACCTGAATCCAGTAAAATAGTTAGCTTGTTCTTCTTTGCATCCCCTTGTAACCTAATGGTATTAGGCACCTTCATACTGTTGAGACTACAATTATATAGTAAAGTGTGAGCTCTCTAACAGCTTAAGCTATTAGATGAGATGACCACACACTTCAACATGGTTTTACAAGAAGGCTCTTGGGTTTTAGGCTATTTGTTTCAGGTAACCATTGGGTGAGATAGGGTGGCTGGTTTTGGTTGTGGCGGTGATGAGTCGGGAATTTTCGACTCATTTATATCTCTCTCATGATTTTGTCTCACTTATGTAGAGAATGAGGCTAATTATCTTTTGTTTGATGTTGTTGCGGGTATTTGTGGCGTACAAGAAGTTTGATGGAAAGTGATGAAATTTAGAAGAAAAGAGTGAAAAAAAAAGGAGCTGCGGACGGGAAATTGACCCTCTGATGTTGCACAAGTGACCAAGGACTAGTTTTGTGGTTGGTCAACAACAGGTCAAGTTTCGCTTTAGCGGCCACACGCAGACCTCTTTAGTAAGAGGTCCATGACAATCAATGGTTTCTTTTGCGACCAGATGGATCGCTTTAGCGATAAGGTCAACAGTGGCCACACGCGGACCGCTTCAGCGAATGCTGAGGAAATGTCAGTTATCGCTTTAGCGAATACTTGGGTTGCTTTAGCAGTAGCACGTTAGCGTTTGTCTGATCGCTTTAGCGACTGTCAAGGAACTGGTCAGGGGCAATGCAGGAAATTCACATGTTTTGCCCCAAATTTTCGCAAAAGCTGAGGAGGAGGATCTTATCTTAAAATTATGTTTTGACATTTGAAGAACATTTTATACTTGGAGCCAGTGGCGGAGCCAGGATTTTCGAGGAGGAGGTTCAACATATAAAGAAGTATATAAAAAAAATGGAGCAAAACAGATCGGGAAGAAAAAAATTATCCTTAATCCGTTAAATTTAACTTGCCTTGTCATGCCGCGTTTAACGTTTCTTCCTACTTTTACCCTGCTTCATTGATTCTTTTTTTTAAAAAAAAAGTGATTTTTTTCTTTTATTTTTTATTGTTTTACTTTATTTTGAATTTTTAAAATAAATTAAATTAGTGTTCATTCAATCATATGTTACTTTAAAAACTGTTTAAAACTCTTTAAAAATGTGTGGGAATTGAATTACTAATATTATAATACATATTAAAAGGATAAATAAATGACATCACCGATTTTGTTCATTTATTCAATTTATAAGGTTTTCCACCAGTAAAAAAAAGACGAATAAATCAAATAAATGTAGTTTACATCTCTCTAGAATAGAACTGAAAAAATGAGAAAGAAATATCATGAATAATCATGCCTTTCAAATTTATATTAAGTTTAGTTTAACTTATCTTTAAAATATTTTTTTCTCTATCTCAATTTCAAGTATAAGAATAATTGACAGTTTCTTAAAAAGTTCCTTCGAACCAGTATATAAAAAGAGAGTTACGTAAAAACAAAATGAGCAATAGAGATAAAAAGAATAAAATACAAAAAATAAAAATAATGTGCCTAAAAAATTTGAACAAATGAATATTGAAAAGGAGAAATAACATTAAAAAAGATGGAAAAAAATAGGGAAAAGACATAAAATCCCCCCTGAACTTGTCCGCATAACTTCCTTTAGCACTTTAACTATATTGGTGTTTAAATAACCCCCTTAACATCTTTTAAGTGTTTTTTTTCAACCCTCCCATCACTAGCCCAGTTGAAGGCTAGGTGTTGTTGAGTCACACGCGTTTTTATTCGTCATGTGTATATTAACTAAATTTCTAATTAATTACTTAAATCTCCATAATAAAAAAAAATTTCATCACTAATTGTCTTCCCCAATGTTTGTCACCTTCTCAACAACTCTTCTTTTTACAGTGCAATTTTCTTCTACTTTTCTTCTTCCATTATATAATAATTTTCTCTTTATGTAAAAATAAAAAAACTTCTCCAATTTTCTTTCTTTTCGTAAGAAAATAGGTTTCAATATTCCATTTGTAAACATCAATTTCCACATTAAACCAACAACTCCTACACCCACCATGATTATATCTAAAATTGAGCCAAAAACTAAACTCATCGATGAATTTACCCCTCAATCTACAAATTATAATTCATATTTCAATTGCAATTCCAATTCAGTTTTTAGTTACATCATACCACCTTCCTCGAAAATTTAAAAAATTATTTACATAAAAATGTTAATTTATCAATGAATTGGACGAAATCTCCACAATCAATTTTTTGCCAACAATATCTTTGAATTTTTTTTAGTTGAAATCGGGTTCTTTTTTTGATAACTCTTTAAACTCATAGATCTAATAATCTTTTTTTATGTCGAAAATGGTGTCAATGAATCAAACACCAAAAAATTTTGTCAAAGAAAAACAGAAAAAAAAAAAAAGATTAAAAACAGAAAAGAAAAGAAGAGGAAAAAATGGGGAAAAAGTAACAGTTGGGAGTAAATGAGTAAATGTTTACCTTGAACTGAATGAAAAGAATAAGAAAGAGAAAGAGTCTTGAGAAAAGAAAAAGAAAGGAAGAAGAAGATGCAAAATAAAAAACTACAGAGAAGAGAAGTTAATTGAAAAATAAAATGTTTAAAAATTAGTAAAATAAGTTATTAAATATGTCGTCCAATAAAAAGATAACATGTGTCAGTTTTTTGGTTTTTTTTCTGTCTCACGCGCTAATAGAAAGTTGGTGATACAAATTCTGCCACGTCACCTTTTAAGGGGAAATTAAATTCACTTCAAATTAAATTAGGGGGGTAAACAAACACCCCCAAAAATGTTGAGCCCATCTCAGCCTTGCTATTTGATTTTTCAAATGAAGAAAACAAAAAAATCAAGGGTTGCTGCGCGAAATCGATCCCAAGACGGCAAGGCGAATTCTTGAACCCCCTTAACCACTGAGCTAGCCTCTTTACATGTGTTGAGGGGGTTCATTTTTATATATATACACATGAAAATAAAATTTGACCTTATATATACAGTGTAATTTACCGACAAAGGGGGTTCGGGTGAACCCCCTAACCTCCATGTAGATCTACCCCTGCTTGGAGCTTGGGTTTAGGCTTGGATAACAATTTTCCTCACAATTCACCAATTGGAGTGAAGATTGAAACTCTATTGTAACTATTTTTATTCTTTCTTCAATTCCTTGTTTTGTAGTGCTTGAATTGTTGGTATAATGGTTTAAAGATGATTTGGATTTTGAGCTAGAAATACTCAATTGTGGGTTGATTCTTGTATTGTGTTTTTGCATATTAATTGAATACTATCTTGTTTATGATATGGGTCTTTGATTCTCTAACTGATTTCATGCTTAAATTGACTTTCCAAGGGATTGATCAACCCAAGGACTTGCCTATTTATCTTGATCTAGCTTGAGAAAGAGGATTAAGTGTAGAAAAGATTGATTGGCACAATTTGAGAATTGGGTTTGGCTATTTCACTAGAGTTCGGGAGAATCTAGATCCGGGCCTAACTTTCATTTTAGGATTTGAACCAAAGATAGAATAATCCTAGTGTTGCCATATTGGATTGTTTAATTTTCTATACTTGCTAAGTTTGAATGAATTAGTCAAGATATACTTGCTAGTAATCGAGAGATGCATATTGGTACTTGAGGATCCAAGGAATAGTTGACTTGCCCATGATTATCAAGATAATGTGTGGTCATTTACTATGGATCATTTGAGCATGAATTAAATCCTCATTCCCGAATCCTTTTGAACCCCTTGCTTCAAAAGGTTGTTTCCCTTGTTCTCCTCTATCCCCTATCCTCAAGTGTTACCGAAAATCTTCATATTATAATTATATCTTTCGTTTTGATTCAAACTAGTAGCTTGTAATTCTTTGTTATTTCAATCGTCGTTATATTGTTCCTTGTGGGATTCGACCCCGACCTTATACGTTGGGTTTTTGTTGCTAGCGACTGCCTACTCATTGTCTTGTATGATGGATAGTTGTATCTTTCATTTGAATTCAAACTAGTAGCTTGTAATATATTGTTATTTCAATCATCGTTATATTGTTCCTTGTGGGATTTGACCTCGACCTTATATGTTGGGTTTTTATTGCTAACGACCGCCAACTCATTGTAACACCCTGAAAACTTCTAAGCTAAGGCCTGAACCATTCTTCATTTGCGTATATGTTCGTATCGGGTGATTGTAAAATTGTCTTTAGGTGTTCAGGTCTATTATTTAGTGTGGAATGGATTTTGATATGAATTAAGGCCACAAGAACCCCCTTACAGATTAAGTTTTGATATCAAATTCTACTTGGGTCAACTTCAAACGATCATATCTCTTAGATCATGAAGATATAGGTGGCCCATAACCTATCAGTGGCCCTCGCTAAAGCAGCCAATCAGCGCGAAAGCGAACCCATGGATTTCATTAAAAGTTGGGAAAGCGACATTGAAGTCGCTTATACAGCATCAAAGACTTTAAAGCCATACCAAAGAAGTGTAACGGTGCAATTCTTTTCCTCTTCTATTTTGTTCAAAGTTTTCCCGAACTCTTTTGCCCTTCATCTTCAATGAAAATATGGTATGTCTTTTACTCTCTCATACTCTTTAGATGGTAAAATCGTTATCGTCCTCTTATGTTTTTGTTTGAATGTTGTGGTATTGTTTGGGTGAGAGGTTTCACAAAGTGGGGAAGGGGTATTAACTTTACTAATCTGTCAAAATTTGTTTGTTAAACTAAGAATGAATGAGTTTGGGTTGTAGTATAACACATGGGGAAGTCTTGAGTACCTATTTTGTGTTCAAATAAGTTGATAAGTAGTGTGCCCGTCCAAGTGTTTGATGAATTGTTTGTGAGAATTCGACATTGTTTGTGTTGAAATGTTGTAGACTTTGAATTACTTGTTGATCACTGTGTAGTCGAAATCGTATGAGTTGATGGGTGCAATAGTCGGATGTGTAAGTTGGGGACAACAGGCCGCAATAGCGAACCTTTAGGCGCTAAAGTAACTCTCGCTAAAGCGGCCTCCTCTCACTTTTGTGATTCCCTCTAACGCAGCACTAAGCCATTAAAGCGATGTTCGCTTAAGCGGCCTTTGGTCGCTTTTGTGACATCAAAAGCCAGTTTCTGCAGGTTTTCCTAATTGCTGAAATGTGGCAGTGTGGTCCCAAGATGATTTTAAACTAATTTCTTTGGCTTTTGTCAGTAGCATTGCATTGTTTAACACATCTTTCTTATGTTTTCATGCTATTGTGATATTTTCAAGTTTTCAAAAAGTCGAGAATGGTGCATCAACGTAGAAGTCGATGAAGACTATGATAGGACTCGATTCGTTTCTCTTCAGAGTCAGAACATCTACTATGGGACTTAGTCAGAAAGAAGTTGTTCCCCGAGAGAGGGATTTCTCTTGAAAAGGTCTCCAAGACTCTTCCCAAATTCTATCAAAGACTAGAGGTCACTGGATGGATATGCTTCACACTTGAACCTTGCAACGCGAATGAGCAATGTGTGAGGGAATTCTATGCTAATCTCATGGTGACAAAACTGGCCAACCCGCTGATGAATATTCGGGGAAAAGTTGTTAACTTTGGGCTGGAAGCAATAAATGAAATCTATGGGTTACAAAATCATGGCTTTGAGAAGTTCATGGAAAAAGACTACACTCCGGGCAGCTGGTTAGTCTAGAAGTTATGCCCAAGCAAGAAAGTACCCTGGGCCAACACAAAATCCGAAATCATATCCACCGAGTTCACAGCTGAATCGAGGAATTGGATATCGAATGTTTGTAGCCGAGTCTCTCCGTACGGGAACACTAGTTGCATTCCAGTGTTGAGGGCACAGATAGTAGCTTACATTCTTGATGACATCCCGTTGAATGTGGGGAATCTTATTGTCAATTGTAAAGATATGACACCTGGCCTAACTCAACCCCAAAAGCTAGCCCTCCAAGTCCATAGAAGGAGACCAATTTTCCATCTCTCTACCGATGTGGGACTTCTTAACACTCCCCTGCATGCCCAGGCCTCAACTGGAGTGTGAACACTTATAAATGGTGGCCCAACATCGGTGAATAACAAATTGGAATGGGTCTGGCCCTGATAACATGTAAAGATATGGCACATGGGCCTAACTCAACCCCAAAATCTAGCTCATGAGGTGAGGTTTGTCCAAGTCCATATAAGGAGACCAATTTCCCATCCCTCTACCGATGTGGGACTTCTTAGCATTTTTTTGCTTTTCAGAAAAATCAACCAAGATCCATCAGGATTCCTTCTATTAGCTCTGTTAGAATATGAATAGGTTTATACAATCCTATTAGAATAGGAATAGGAATAGAAATAGAAATAGGAATACTAAATAGTATCCTACTTGGTAAAGGATTGTATTCTAGGGTCTATAAATAGGGTCTCAATGTAATAATAGACACAACAACAATTCAATAATATTATTTTCCTATATTTCTCACATGGTATCAGAGCCTCTACGAACTTGGTAGAGAATTAAAGAGCTTCCGATGCCGGCGGGTGGCACCCATATATGCTGCCCGTCTGGCCAATGATTATGTTAGCAAAAGTTGGGTCACCATGCATCATTCTAGTGACTACTTTCTTATATCTAATTTGTGTAGCACCGTGCCATCATTCCGGTGACTGCTTTTTCATACTTAATTTGTGTAGCACCGTGCCATCATTCTGGTGACTACTTTTTCATATCTAGTTTGTGTAGCACTGTGCCATCATTCCAGTGACTCCTTTTTCATATATAATTTGTGTAGCACCGTGCCATCCTTCCGGTGACTACCTTTTTTTGCATATCTGATTTGCATAGCACCGTGCATCTCTCCAGACTACTTTTCATATTTAATTTATGTAGTACCGTGAATTTTTCCGAACTATTTCTCATATCTGAGTAGCCGTGCATCTCTCCGGACTACTTTTCATATTTAATTTGTGTAGTACCGTGGATTTTTCCGAACTATTTCTCATATCTGAGTAGCATAGCATCATGTGTCTTTTCAGTGACTCCTCAGATTTGATTTGCATAGTTCCATTCGTCTTTCCAGTGACTCCTTAAATCTGATTTGCATAGGGTTGTGCCATCATTCCAACCCTACCCGTATAATTTTTCTTTTTCAGTAGGGTCGTGCCATCATTTCGACCCTACCCATATTATTTTTCTTTTTCAGTAAGGTCGTGTCATCATTCCGACCCTACCCATATTATTTCTCTTTTTCAATGGGGTCGTTCCATCAATTCGAACTATCCTATATAATTTCTATTTTCTAGTTGGGTCGTGACATCATTCTGACCCTACCCATATAATTTTATTTTTTAGATTGTGGCCACTTTTACCCATCAAATCTAATACTCCAGCATATGAGCATGTTTCAGGCAGTTTTTCGGTGACTTGTTTAATATCGACTGCCTATTGATTCCAACATGAACCATGTACTTTATACTAGATTTTGAGCACTTACAATGTTCGCTGCATCGTGAAGAAGTCTATATGGAGCAACCACCTGATTTTGTTGCTCAGGGGGAGTTTAGAAGTCTTGTATGTTGATTACATAAGTCACTCTATGGTCTGAAACAGTCTTTGCAAGCTTGGTTTGGGAAGTTCCAACACTGTAATTTTTTCACTCTGTGTTTTATCGGCATTATGCATCAAATTCAGTATTTCATGAGAAGATCAAGCACATTAAAATTTATTGTCAATTTTGTGAAGTCGAGTGATCAACTCGCAGATGTCTCACCAAGCCCCTCATCGGTCCTCGTGTTAATTACATTTGTAACAAGCTAGGT
>NW_026034463.1:0-356 GCF_019186545.1 Solanum stenotomum
CAGACCCTTATCCCAACAAAAAAAGTAACTTTTTTTAAAAAAAAAATACAAAACACGCTGAAGCAAGCACGTCGACGAAGACCTTCCTGTTTCAACGTGAAATCTTGAATTTAAAACTAAAAATCATAGCTAAAAAGAATTCCATAATTTCAAAAAAAAAAAAACTATACACTAATTAAATTAAAGTAGAACAAAAGAAATAATTTTTTGTTTTTTTTGGAAACACATTGAAGTAGGTACATTGATTTTAAAAGTCTTAGCTAAAAAGGATTTCATAATTTCAAAAAAATTACGCACTAATCAAATAAAAGTAGAACAAAAGAAACAATTTTTTTCCCGAAAGATGCTGAAAAAGC
>NW_026034464.1:0-202 GCF_019186545.1 Solanum stenotomum
CTCGGGTGTTCGTTTCAAGCGATTTTTTATTGAATCCCCGTATTTTTTCGAGATCTACGCAACCAAACTGCCTAAAGGCGGTTTGCGCGTGCCGATTTTCCCAGAAACGCGTTTTACCGATTCTTACGCGCGAGCGGAAATATAATGAAAAAACTAAAAGGAAATTCAGACATCGGTGATGGGTTCCTCATATAGATCTCGA
>NW_026034465.1:0-543 GCF_019186545.1 Solanum stenotomum
AAATACATGACAGACTCTTTAAGATCGACGGAGCCTCCAAAATTCTTTTTTTTTTTTTCTGCTATTATCGCTGCTATTCGTAAAAAAAATTCCTTTTTTTTGAAATAGCTGCCTTGGCGGCTTTTTTATTAATTTTTTTTTTGTTTGGATCGCTGCCTTGTTGATATGCATTTAATCAGGAAATTTTTTTAAAAAATAATCAGGCAAAACGCTGCCAAAGCAGCGAATTTAACAAAAAAAAAAAAATATAGTCAAACGCTGCGGAGGCAGCGGTTTCAATTTTTTTTATAAAAAAACTGCCAAAGCAGCGATTTTCATGAAAAAAAAAATTAAATTTTTTTTCTATGAAAACTCTGCCTAACGTTCTTGACGATCAAATACATGTTAAAAAGATCTAAAATCATTTTTGTTCGATAAATACGTTATTAAATTGTTTTCATATTGAGCTCTTTGTCTGTATATTGTTGAGGCTAGTGTTTGTGAGAAAATCTCTAAACCAATGGGCCGATAATTTAGGGAGTTTGGTTAAGGCTCAATGAGTCC
>NW_026034466.1:0-261 GCF_019186545.1 Solanum stenotomum
TAAAAACATTGCTAATTTTTCGTTGCTTGACATACTTTTACTATCGGTCAAACCTCCAATATCCTTAGTTAAGAGAACTAAAGTGTGAAAGGCATTTCTATCCATTCTTAACTTATCGATACATACACTACCATTATCATTTATGATATAGTGTAAGTGAGAAATGATTTTNGAAATGATTTTCGGAACTCAAACACTCATACGATACCTAACCTCACGTCTGTTTCGACATTGTCTTCTTAGAGAATGACCATGACTAGC
>NW_026034467.1:0-242 GCF_019186545.1 Solanum stenotomum
GATCTGTCCGGGTACATTTCTTTTAAAATTATTACCTCATCTTTTGGCAACTTTGTTTTTATTTTCATACATGCTCTGTATATGCAAAAACTATTTCGGTCTCAAATTTAATTGCTATCTGTTATTTTCTGATCTTATTCATGCTCGGTAAAATTTTTGATTTTGTGTGTTGTTAAAATATTATCCATTTTGACTTGGGAATGTCTATGTTACTTGATTCTCTATTGTTATTAGTGTATTTT
>NW_026034468.1:0-516 GCF_019186545.1 Solanum stenotomum
TCGCCGGATCTACCATAATGCCCTCCTTACATACAACATGCCCCAAGAACGCCACAGAGTCTAACCAAAACTGACACTTTGAGAACTTGGCATAAAGCCGCTGATCTCTCAAAGTCTGGAGCACAACTCTCAAATGCTGCTCATGATCACCCCTACTCTGCGAGTATATCAAAATGTCATCAATGAAGACTATGACGAATGAATCAAGATAAGGCCTGAACACGCGCGTTATCAAGTCCATAAAGGCAGCAGGGGCATTAGTCAACCCAAATGACATCACCAAGAACTCATAATGGCCATAACGGGTCCTAAATGCAGTCTTAGGGATGTCCGCTGCCCTAATCCTCAACTGGTGATAACTGAACCTCAAATCAATCTTAGAGAACACTGAAGCTCCCTGTAGCTGGTCAAATAGGTCATCAATCCTAGGTAGAGGATAACGATTCTTCACTGTCACCTTATTCAACTGTCTATAGTCAATACACATACGCATAGTACCGTCCTTCTTCTTAACAA
>NW_026034469.1:0-541 GCF_019186545.1 Solanum stenotomum
AGTCATACTCATCCATTTTAACTCCCCTTTCATTGTCATAAACATCAAACCACATACATCTAAACAAAACCAGTCGTCTCCCCCCAACAAATTGTAATTCAAGAATCTCTGTTAGTTCCCCATAGTAATCAATGATTCTATCTTCTTCACCAGCCTCACCAGAAACAACTATCCCACAGTTTTGAGTCCTCAAACCATTATCGTAATCTTGTACATGGAATCTATATCCATTAATAATGTAGCCTTTGAATTTTGTAACATTTTTCATCGGACCACGTGATAATGTGAGTAAATCCGCCATTTTCTTACTATCGTCATGTTTGTATAATCCTTCAATCTATCATGATTAAGAACATAGTTTAGAAAATATTATCTATATGATTTGAAAATAATAGTTTTTAAATAGTATTCACCTTTTCTTTAAACCAACTGATGAATTGCCTATCAGAATTTTTTTGAGAGGAATCACCTGGAATTTGAGAAAACTCTCTATAGAAGAGGAAACATAAGAAGAAATAAGGATTTAATAATAATTCTGAAG
>NW_026034470.1:0-4372 GCF_019186545.1 Solanum stenotomum
TTTTCGATTCATGTTTTAGGTTGATTTGTTGAAGAAGAGTTTTGGATTTAAATTGGTACTCGGAGAAGTTGTCACGAAGAACTCATAAAACTTATATGTATGTTGTATCTTTATATCTCTATTTTTTCCCCTTTCTATTAGACTTATTTAATTTAATTTCTACAAATTTCTGATTGTTGTAAGTGTTCCGTTTGGGCTCAAATTAGTCATTTGTGACTTCATTGAAAGTTTTCTAACTAGTAACCAAAGTGTTATTCGTCTTTTATTCCCAAGATACTTAGAACAAAACTTTGAAGAACTTGGTAAGACACAATAAAGTTTAAGAACATTTTCACAACTAGAAAATTAAAACTTGTAGAGAAACTAGTATTAGAAACAGATTAGAAAAAATATACAAAATATTTTTTTTTTTTAAAGAAGAATTGTTGTCAATCTGTGTTTAAAGAATCTTACTGATTCCAACAAACTTTGCAGAAACACGAAGTTACCAAAGTTTAGTGAACCAGTGAAGAACAGAAGAACATAAATTAATTCACAAATCTAAAATCTGTAACACATACCAGAATCTGGAAAAACAGAAAGAAGATCAATCCCACTGAATGCACAGTGTCCCCTTAAGGAAATTATTCCCCTCCAGTATCCGAGGTTTGATTTGGAATATGTCCTCCCAGGATAGAATGATCTCAATCACCAGTGTATTGATACCCAAAACGCTGGTGTCAGCGAGCCACTCAACGGCAGTAAAGTACACTTAGAATACTAGATTTAGTAGTAGAAGAAGTCCAGAAAAATTCTATTTTAAAATGAGAAGAAACCCCTCAATTTATAGAAAACAAAGGGTAGTGTGAAAAGGTTCTTATTGTGCCTTACCGGAAAGGTCACAAACCTTTGGAAAAGTCACAATCTTTTGGAAAGGTCACCACCTTTCATAAAAGTCACAATTTTTCATAAAAGTCGCAACTTTTCATAAAAGTCTTAACTTTTCATAAAAGTCGCAACTTTTCATAAAAGTCGCAACTTTTCATCAAAGTCACAACTCTTCATAAAAGTCGCAACTCTTCATTTTCCATTCACACCTTTTAAAACCCAACAATCCCCCGCATGAATGGGGAATGACTCCAAGACAAAGAAACGGACAAGTATGTGTACTTTACAAGGAAGAATTAATTGCATCTGGTTAAGTAGGTTTCCCCTTAGACTTTCCGTAGTGAACATATGTCGAATATACTCGGTCAATCGGTAGATGCTATATCTTTGAACCGTCGAGCTTTGGTGTATACCTAGACAACCATATGCCACACAATTAACCCTTTACCATTTACGATTCTTACGGTTGTGTTCGTTTCAGCCATGAACACCTCCTGGTTTCATGAGTGTTTAGAGAGATGGGCTTTTGACAATCATCCTATTTGATGCGTCTTACACTTCACACTCACATAGGTGATTTCTAACCGTGTTATCGCGTATATACACTATTTGGTCAAATCTCCAAACTTAGCAAATCATTAAAAACATTAAGCTTTATTAACTCTATAACAAGCCTTAATGATGTATCCTTGTTCCTTAGCATTGTCTTCATCATGAGAATGGATTGACTTAGTTGACAATGCCGAACCGTCAGTCACAACTTTGTTTTTCTCCTTGAATCTAGCTCTTGGGATCTTCAGTCTGCTAGATAGAGTTACCGTCATGATGACTTGTCCTAAGCCGTAAATCCATTCCCTTAGATGATCTTTCAACTTTCTCTCTAGTTAGGCCTTTTTGTAAGTGGATCTGACACATTATCCTTTGACTTTACATAGTCAATTGTGATAATTCCCCTAGAGAGTAGTTTTCTAACGGTATCATGTCTATGTCTTATATGACGAGACATTCCGTTATACATCATGCTCCATGCCTTACCTATTGCATCTTGACTATCAAAGTGTATGCATACTGATGCCAAAGGTTTGGGCCAAAAAGAATATCTATCAAGAAATTCCGGAGTCTTTCAACTTGTTCACCAACCTTATCTAGAGCACCTAGCTCAGAGATCATTGTAGAGCTAGCAATACATGTCTTTTGGGAAAATTTCCAAGAGACTGCTCCTCCACCAAGAGTAAATACATATTCACTCGTGGATTTTACTCTATTTGATCCGGGTGATCCAATTTACATCACTATATCCTTTCAATACTGTAGGATATTTGTATAATGCAAGACATAGTTTTGAGTATGTTTTAAATACTCCAAAACTCTTTTCATTTTCATCCAATGAGTTTAATTGGGATTATTTGTGAACCGACTCAGTTTATTAATAGCACAGGTTATATCTGATCGCGTACACTTTTTGATATACATCATAATTCCCAATACTCTAGTATAATCCAATTGTGAGTCACTTTCACCTTCATTCTTTTGAAGTGTAAAGCTCACATTATTGGAGTCTTGACAATATTAAAATCCAAATATTTGAACTAGTCAAGTACTTTTTCAATGTAATGAGACCGTGACAATGCTAAACATCTTGGAGTTCTAAGGATTCTTATACCTAAGATCACATCAATAACTCCACGATCTTTCATATCAAAGTTGCTTTCTAGCATATGTTTAGTAGCATTTATGTCATTAGTGTCTCTACTAATGATCAACATATCACCAATATACAAACAAACAATGACCTTGTGATTTTAATGTAAACACATTTATCACTTCCATCATTCTTACATCCATTTACCAACATAGTTTGGTCAAATTTCTTATGTCATTATTTTGGTGCTTGTTTTAGTCCATAAAGTGACTTAACAAGTTCGCACACTTTCTTTTCTTTACCAGGAACGACAAAACCCTCGGGCTATTCCATGTAAATTTCTTCCTCCAATTCTCCATTTAAGAAAGTTGTTTTCACATTCATATGATAAATTTGGAGGTCATATACCATAACTAATAATATTAGCATCCGAATGGATGTAATTCTTGTTACTGACGAGTATATATCGACAAGCTCAAGACCTTGTTTTTGTGTAAAGCCATTGACACAAAGTCTTGCTTTATATTTGTCAACAGTTCCATCGACTTTCATTTTCCTTCTGAAGATTCACTTTGAACCCAAATGTTTGTTTTCTAGAAGAAGATCAATTAACTTCAAATATGGTTGCTCAAGATTTCATCAATCTCACTATTGACACCATCTTTCCAAAAGGATGAGTCTACAGAAGACACAAGAAATGTTACAAAATCATATTCGAAGGAAGTAAATGTCCTTTGACATTTACTACTCCTTTGAATCTCTTTATTAAGTACATTCTCCTTTTTCCTTTCCAAGGTATTTTAGACCCTTCACTAGACTACTCAAGTCTAATTTTACAGTCCACAGTCATAGGTCCTATTATAATCCTTTTAGAAATAGGAACTTGGAATTTGGCTAGACACCCCCACACATTGAAATATTTCAAGTTGGATTTTCTTCCTTTCCATTTCTCATATGGAATAGATTAACAAAATTGCTTTCTTTCTGAAAAGACAAAACTTTTTGTCGTTCCCTTTTACATTAAGGATAGTTCCTCCACACAAGTTTTGTGGTAAACCCGAACTTATAAATAATGCATCCAACATTTCTTTCAACGTTCGGTTTTTCATTAGATTGAGGCGAATAGGGAAGCAGTTTGATGGATAATTCCATTTTCCAAACATATTTCTACACAAACAAATTTATACTCTCTATTCTTATCACTTCTTATGTATTTCCCAACTGATTTTCAACTTCGATATTATATTGTCTAAACATTTCTATTGCTTCATCCTTACCATTCAGCAAATAGAGATAGTCATTTCTAATGCAATTGTCAATGAAAGTTATGAGATACTTTTTTTTCACCACGAGATGGTGTTGACTTCATATCACAAATGTCAGTGTAAATCAACTCTAAGGGATTAAAATTCCTTTCAACAGATTTATAAGAATGCTCAGCATACTTAGACTCCACACAAACATGACATTTTTATTTATTGAACTCAAAGTTAGACGAAACGTCTAAGTTGATCAGTTTTCCTTACAAGGTTTTGTAATTGACATGCCCCAAGTGTTCATGTCACAAACTTTGACTCAAGCAAGTAAGAACAAATAAAAATATTGAGTTTGAAAAGCTCTTCGCGAGGTAGCTTTTTTCTCACTAATATTTTGTTCCTATTTCTTACAATTTTGTGTGATACAAACATTGTTTAGAGTCATCACCTTGTCAAATGTCCTTTTCAGAAGGAACTTTCCATAACTTTCAATTGGATTGTTATAGAACTACCCATGAACAAAGTTTCATCGGGTCTAAAATAGGCAATATAGTCCAAATGTTTCTTTTATAGAACATAAATGACTATTCACCAATATTCATGTCTA
>NW_026034471.1:0-658 GCF_019186545.1 Solanum stenotomum
TAAAGATTATTTAGGATCATTATTGTTTTTATGGTTTTGGGGTTCTTAGGGCTTAGTTTTTTAGATTAAGAAATATTTTTAGGGTTTTTAAGGCTTGTTTGAGGGATTTTTAGTTTAGGATTTTAAAAGGTTTTTAGGGGTTCCAAAAGGTGTTTTTTTTTAGAGTATTTAAGGTTTCAGAGGGTTTAGGGTATTATGGTTTATTAGGCATAAGAATCCTTAGGGTTTAAGGTTTAGGACTTAAGTTTTTGTAAAATATTTTTATGTTTAGGGTTCTAAACGATTTTTTGAAGATTTTATGATTTTTTTTACAGTTTNAGTTTGGGGGTTCTTAGGGGTTAAGATTTCTTTGGTTTTAGAGTTTAGGCTTTCGCTTAAATGATTTATAAGGTAAATTATGGTGTAGGGCTTTGTGTTTCTTAGATTTTTTAGGTTTACGGTTTTTTAGGGGTTCTAAAAGAGGTTTTTTTTAAAAAAAAGTATTTAGGGTTTAGTATCTTGGGTAGTAGGATTTATAAGGGTTTAAGGTTTAGAGTTTCCTAGGGTTTACAGTTTAGTGTTTCTGCGAGTTTTTTAGCGTATGTTCTATTTCTTGGTTTAGGGCTTAGGGTTTTAGGTTTAAAGATTTTAATTGAGTTTTTTTCAGGTTTATAAGGGC
>NW_026034472.1:0-219 GCF_019186545.1 Solanum stenotomum
TAGGACCCATGTGAGGCTCTACTTTATCCAACTTCATTTTCAGGGTTGTTACAATATCCCCCACTTGGGAACATTCGTCCTCGAATGACACTTTAAAACATTAAGGGTAATGACTCAGGACTAGCAGCCCACAATAATCATACAATATCAGTATGAAAGCACACATCAAGGAGGACATCAACTCCACATACCAAGCCATTACAACACAACTTCATTCAA
>NW_026034473.1:0-98 GCF_019186545.1 Solanum stenotomum
TCGTCACCAGGGGGTTTATACTTGTCACTTGGAGGTTTGTATTCGTCACTAGGGGGTTTGTATTTGTCATGTGGGGGTTTATATTTGTCACCTGGAGG
>NW_026034473.1:292-380 GCF_019186545.1 Solanum stenotomum
TTATATTTGTCACCTGGAGGTTTGTATTCGTCACTAGGGGGTTTATATTTATCATGTGGAGGGTTATATTCGTCACTAGGAGGTTTGT
>NW_026034474.1:0-1374 GCF_019186545.1 Solanum stenotomum
GTCCATTAGATGCATTTCAAGCTTTTCATAAATTGTCATATTTATTAGATATCTGAAGGTAATTGTATCTACCACAGGAGAATATGTCTCCTCATAATCAATGCCAGGTCTTTGAGAAAATCCTTGTGCCACAAGTCGTGCTTTATATCTTACGACTTTACCATTTTCATTGCATTTTCGCACAAAAACCCATTTGTACCCCACTGGCTTGACACCTTCAGGTGTTCGGACTATTGGTCCAAAAACTTCACGTTTTTCAAGTGAAGCCAATTCTGTTTGAATTGCTTCCTTCCATTTTGGCCAATTATTTCTCTGTCTACATTCTTTGACAGATCTTGGCTCCAAATCCTCATCTTGTTGCATTATTTCAACTGCAAAATTATAGGCAAAAATATTATCCACCACAATATTATTTCGATTCCATATTTTTCTCGTCGAGACATAATTTATAGAGATTTCCTCATTCTCATTATTTTTTGGTACATGGACCTCTTCTTTGGTGTCATCATTTATTATGTCTCGGAGCTCTTCATGCGCAATTGCCTCCATATTATGATCATCTTGATCATTTATTCCTTTCCTTTTCCGAGGATTTTTATCCTTGGAACCAATTGGTCTACCACGTTTTAAGCGTGGTCCAGACTCATTTGCCTTAATATTTTGTCCTATCGGGACATCAACTCGAACTTGAGCATTAGCAGCTGGGATATATGATTTAGTAACCCATGGAAGGTTAGTAAATGCATCTAGCAATTGATTTGCAATATTCTGCAAATAAATTATCTTTTGAACTTCCAGCTCACATTGATTTGTTCGAGGGTCTAAATGAGACAGTGAAAGTGAATTCCAATCTATCTCATTTCCTAATGGCTTTTGCTCTCCCCCTAATGTTGGGTATACTAATTCATCAAAATGACAATCAACAAACCTTGCCGTAAATAAATCTCCAGTTCTAGGTTCCAAATATTTTATAATAGAACGAGATTCATACCCAACATATATCCCCAACCTTCTTTGGGGACCCATCTTTGTGCGTTGTAGTGGAGCAATTGGAACATATACCGCACAACCAAATATTCTATGATGGGAAATGTTTGGCTCCTGACCAAAAACCAATTGTAATGGGGAGATATCATGATAACTGGTTGGCCTTATGCGCACAAGTGCCGCTGCATGCAAAATAGCATGCCCCCAAACAGAAACGGGCAACTTTATTCTCATCAACAATGGTCTAGCTATTAATTGAAGACGTTTAATCAACGACTTTGCTGAACCATTTTGAGTATGAACATGTGCAACATGATGTTCAATTGTTATTCCTGTGGACAAACAATAATCATTAAATACCTGAGATGTAAATTCACCAGCATTATC
>NW_026034475.1:0-1250 GCF_019186545.1 Solanum stenotomum
ACTCAGACTTCATCAAGATTGCAGGCCTTAATCACTTCTTGCACAGTTTCAGCATTTCCCAGATAGATCTTGATCCTTTGCCCGTTCACCACAAACCTTGTTCCATCCTTATTTTCAAGATCAACTGCTCTATGCGAGAGCACTTTTGTGAGCAAAAATGACCCGGTCCACTTGGACTTTAGTTTGCCTGGAAATAGGCGCAACCTAGAGTTGAATAGCAACACACGATCACCAATCACAAATTCTCGCTTGTCAATTCTTTGATCATGATACCTCTTCATCTTATCTTTGTATAAGGCTGAACTTTCATAAGCTTTTAGGTGAAACTCATCAAGCACATTCAAGTCATTCATCCTTTGATTAGATGCAGTGCCCCAATCCAAATTTAACTTCTTCATTGCCCACATAGCCTTGTGCTCTAGCTCTACAGGTAAATGACAAGACTTCCCATATACAAGTTGGTAAGGAGACATACCTATGGGGGTCTTGTATGCAGTGCGATATGCCCATAGAGCATCATTAAGCTTCCTTGACCAATCCGTTCGATTGGCATTCACAGTCTTCGCCAATAGCTGTTTGATTTCTCTGTTGGACACTTCGACTTGCCCACTAGTCTGTGGATGATAAGGAGTGGCTACATTGTGACGGACACCATATTTCTCAAGTAGTGCCTTGAACAACTTATTACAAAAGTGAGAACCTCCATCACTAATAATAGCCCTTGGTGTACCAAATCTGGAGAAGATATTCTTTTTCAAGAATGCGGTGACGCTTTTACCTTCGTTGTTGGAGAGTGCTACTACTTCCACCCACTTCGATACATAATCAACCGCAACAAGAATATACTTCATCCCATATGAACTCACAAATGGACCTATAAAATCAATGCCCCATACATCAAACAATTCGATCACCAGTATAGGATTCATAGGGAGCTCTTGCCTCTTGAAATCCTTTCATCTCTTTGACAACGATCACAAGACTTGGCGAAATCATGAGCATCTTGATGGATGGTGGGCCAATAGTATCCACACTACAAGATCTTTTGTGCAGTCCGAATACCACTATGATGCCCACCAACGGGCGATGAATGACATGCTTCAAGTACACTCAACATCTCAACCTCAGGTACACAACAACGAATAACCCCATCAGCACAACTACGATACAAATAAGGTTCATCCCAAAAGAATTTCTTCACATAATGCATAAACTTTTTCCGTTGGTGAAAAGACAAATCAGGTGGCACA
>NW_026034476.1:0-346 GCF_019186545.1 Solanum stenotomum
TATATTAAAAATCTGATACTAAGCTACACAACTTCAACTAGTATTTATAGTTTTGAAAAATTTGTGCTACAGCGGATCATTCGGTATCATTAGTCGAGATCGCCGATCAACTCGGTGATCCGCCCTTTGGTAGGTTTTATCACTGTTTTGATCTATCCGTCAGCATCGTCGTGTTTGGATCATTTGGTGACATAGTACTGCTTTGCAGAAATGTTCGACGATACGCCGACTGCTCCTTTTCACCATTCATTTGATCCTTTCCTTCGGGGCTCAGTACACTGGAACAAAAGGCGAGGGTAAAACCTTTTAGAGAATCACCGAATGGGTTCGGCGATTCTCAAATTTT
>NW_026034477.1:0-271 GCF_019186545.1 Solanum stenotomum
ATTTAGGATTTTGGGTTGAGGATTTAGAGTTTAGGTTTAGTGTTTAGGATTTAGGGTTTAGGGTTAGTCTATAGTATTTAGGGTTTAAGGTGTCGGGTTTATGGTTTAGGGTTTTGGGTTTAGAATTTAGGGTTTAGGGTATAGGGTCTAGTGTTTTGGGTTTCATTTTTAGGATTTAAGGTTTATGGTTTAGGGTTTAAGGTTTAGGATTTAGGATTTAGGGTTTAGGATTTAAGGTTTAGGTTTATAGTTTAGGTTAGGGTTGAAGGTT
>NW_026034478.1:0-297 GCF_019186545.1 Solanum stenotomum
ATTAGATCTAAGTAAAGACTTTAACACTGTTTATTAATGTGTATATTCCGTTAAAAGTAGTTGTTTTTGTTACAGTGAAACTTGTACTCTGAATGACTTATTAATATGTATATTTATTGCGGCTAAAAGTTATTTTTTGTTGTATTGATACTTGTACTGGTTCTGCCTCTCAAGGACTTTATGCATTGAACTTCCTTTATATCTTTAGTATAAACAACCTATTTGTTGGTTGCAATCAGTATGAATGCATCTGAGTTGCTCTCTCTTTGTTCCTCTTTGCAGAAGCATCACAGATTC
>NW_026034479.1:0-423 GCF_019186545.1 Solanum stenotomum
CCAACTGCGTGAGCAATATCAGGTCTAGCGCATACCATTGCATACATTAGACTTCCGACGACGGAGGAATATGGAACTTTGGCCATGCTCTCTTTTTCCTCCCTAACTGTAGGACACATCTTCTTGCTCAACTTCATATGACCATCAAGAGGTGTACTAACAGGCTTAGCATTTTTCATATTGAAGCGCTCTAGTACACGTTCAATGTACTTCTTCTGTGACAAATAAATCTTCCTTTCATCTCTGAGACGAGTAATTCTCATGCCCAAAATTTGCTTGACATGACCCAAGTCTTTCATAGCAAAAGACTTACGCAACTCTTTCTTCAACTCGTCAATCTTGGAAGTATTCTTGCCCACAATCAACATATCATCCACATACAACAAGAGGATGAGAAAATCATTGTCAGAAAATTTTTGTACA
>NW_026034480.1:0-6864 GCF_019186545.1 Solanum stenotomum
CACAAGTAGATACACAACACAATCCAATGCTCCTATCACGGAACCCAATTCAATGGTCCTCTTATGAAACCCAAACCTAAACAATTAGCATATCGGTTCGTGGTACCCGATCTAAGTTAGTGTGCCGGAACGTGGCAGCTGATCCCATATTTATGCCAGAACGTGACAACCGATCCAATGTTTAAATCGGAACGTGGCAACTGATCCCATATTTATGCCGAAACGTGGCAACCGATCCATTCAACACACCACAATCACAATCACAAGTATATCCTCAAGATCATACAATTAAGTCATGATTTCATGGTAATCATCATTCATCTATCTCATTTACAACAAGTGTGATCAATAATGCAACATTCATATACATACATGTATCATAAGGAAGCAAGAACAAACATACATCACAGAATCATAGAATCACAACCATCACCTACCTCGAATCCAAGCTTGAATCCCCTAAGACACTTGAATCTTCTCTTTTCGGATTCTTCCCACTTGTTCGTGGTCTAAAAACATACAATTAATGCAAGGATGAATAATCAAAGGTCTAATTATCTGGATTATAACAAACCCAATAACCCTAGAGCAAACCCAAGATCCTAATACCCAATTTAGGGTTGTTTCCACCATAGAATCTATAACAAAACTATCACGCCTCGAGCTCTCCGCGAGAGGCGGACACGGGACCTAGGACCACAAGTGATCCCAAGCTAGCCCTGCTGGCATGATCATGAGCATACTAAAGAAAATAAACTGATGCGGAAGCTAAATCATAAAGTAAGTCTGAAAAGATGGGAAATACCCATATACTATAACTGAGATAAATGAAAACTGATGAGTTTAATACAAATAAGTTATTAACTCAATACTAAGTTGAATCTAACTATGTCTGAAATAAGCCTCTAAATTGACTAGAAATGTCGGGACATGCCCCAACTAGATCTAGCAAAACTGAAACTAAAGACTAAAAGCGATAAAGATAAATATGTCACTCGTCCTCGAAGAATGAGAACTCACCACTGATGTTGCTGAACTGGAGACCGGGAACCGATCTAAGTGTGATCTGGATACTGAGAACCTGAACCTACGTCACGAGAAGATGTAGCGCACTTATGCGTCAGTACTTGAAAAGTTGAGCATGCAGGATAGAGTAAAGCTGAAATAACATATAACTGAACAAAGCAATAAAGCAATGAAATCATCTGAACATGATATAGATACTGGAAATACTGAGTACTGAGCTAGCTGATGCAATGACCAAATTTATAACATGTTGAGACTGAATACTGACTGTACTGAAATATGGTCAATGCAATAGAGTCTGACTGAACTGTAGGAGCTACTAATAACCGACATAAAACCACATGAGCTAAATGTGGAGTCCGATGTATATGGCCCATCGAGAGGACCCAATATACCCTGCCAGAGGTATAGAGGCATGCTGGCGTGGTCACTAAACTGATGTTACCCATAGAGGGGATTTACACCTACGTGGCTCGTAGTTCTGGGACTATATGGGTACGCTGAACCCTAGTCCAACTCGGTATTATGATACTCCCAATGAATTTAGTGATTAACTTGTTATGCCTGAATTTCTGTAAATACTGGATAGCTCGAAACTGAACATGCAAAGTGATAATGCAACAATTAATCTGATAATGATGTATTCATAAACCGAGGCATGTATAACTGAATACTGAAATATCTGACCTAGCATGTGTAATTCAAGAACTAAAGAAATACATAGCTAGGGTTCTGAAATCCATGCAATAAGCTAAGCAATAACATGATAATCTGATTTGGAACTTTAAAATAACTAATTCATGAAGATCTGTTGAAATTCTAGAACCCTAGGTCTATTCATAATCATGGAATCAAGAATCTGACTGAATTTTAGGGACCTAATGGGCGAAAGGAACCCACTAGTGAAATTCCACATACCTAGTGAAAAATTACACGGAGAAATCTTTCGATTTTGGGGCTAGAACTGATTGAACCTTGCTGCGTTCTTGAACTAGGGTTCTTGACCTTTTTCTCTTCTCTTGATTCTAATTTTCTATGTTTTGATTAATGATTTTGACTAAGGTAAGTTCTAGTTATGTTTCTAGGCTTAAATTGACTAAAACTTCATGATTTAGGGTTTAAACGACGTATCTAAGGGGTTAAACGAAATAGGAAAAGACCAAAGGACCCCTGAATTAGCTGTTGTCGCAGTGACTGACGGACGGGACTGACGGGCCGTCATTCAATCGACGGTCCATCGATTGGAACCGTCGGTCGAGTCTTCCCGACAGGGCTTCACTAAAATGGGCATAACTTTTTACTTGGAGGTTGAAATTTAGCAAACTCGGTGGCAATGGAAAGAAGATTCAATTATCTATCTTACCATAGGTTATGGGACACACAATTCCTTTTGTGCTAAGAGTTATGACCATTTGAAGTTGACCCATCAACAATTTTCAGCTAACTGGCTGCTAATCCTCACCTACGGTCAGACCTACGGACCGTGGATCGATTGATGGTCCATGCTGGTCAACCGTGGATTGGGACTGAAGCTGGGCTTTTGGGGCATCGATCCATGGACACGAACAACGGTTCGTGACCTGACCTACGGACCGTAAATCCGGCCGTGGGTCAACACTTAGCCAAATTTTCTGACTCAGTTCAGGGGAAGTTTTCTGTCACGAACCACGGACCTGCAGGACGGACCGTGAGTCCATCTACGGTTCGTGGATGGTGTCCGTGAGTGCCACGTGCAACACCAAAAATCTACAATCTGGTCTATTTTCGATTACGGGGTGTTACAAAAACCCTCCCCCATTAATATTTATCCATTATATTACGTTCTACAGATCGTAAAATGGATTTGGGGAGTGAAAAGCTTACCTTTAGTCTCAAGAATGATGAAAAACGAGTAGGGGTCTCTTGAGGTTCGTTCTTTAGCTCTATAAGTCGAAAAGTGCATAATAAGTTTGTTTAAGGGTTTATTAACGACCTTAAGTCGCGTCGAGTCCGCCACGGCGACCCCCATCCCGCTGTAGCGACCCCGCCAGAGCGGCGAATTCCAGCGCCAAAGCGGCTGGAACGAAACAGAGATCTATTTTGAGAATTCCAAAATCCCCATTTCACAACACATCTCTAACCAACGACACTAAAAAAATACCCTTAGTGCTAAGATCGATTTCGGGAATCCTACTCACCCGAATTCAATTTCGTAAAGTCGTACGGGATCCTTAACGTCTTAACTATCAACTCATGTAATCAAATTCTTAATAGATCTCTCATTTATTACCAGATTCCCCTACACCTTAAAGACTCTGATTTCGTCTAAATTTGGACTAGGTTGGGAAATTTCAAGATACTATGAAAAAGTTTTCTGACCCCAAATTTTTTCCCGTTGGCTTTTCCATAATGACGGAAGTCAGGTCGTTACAATAGATACCAATTTACCCATCACTCGTCCCTGAGTGATCAACTTAGGAAAGACTGGCTAAAGTAAGGGTAAAGTAGTATCTGAATTGTCGAATTACTGGGATACTTGTATCGCATGCCCTTCTTACCGAATCTCATTACCCCCTAAGGGTTTCACATCTCCAACCTCAAACCAACCAATTAAATACCTACACATCCTCTCTTACAATGCCTCAATGAAGTCATCTCAACACTCGAGTGATAAATATTGTTGTATGTAAACTTAACTGACAACAAAACGATTTCCAACAACCACCAAAGTTGATCGTACACACCTTTGCCACATGTTATCAAGGATCTTGGCACAATCATCAGGACTAATCCTTTCTCACATAAGCATGATAACATTTTAAATCAATACTCGCTACAATTAGAAGTGAACCTGAATCAACCAACACACACTCATAATACCCAAACAATCATAGTTCTTAACAATATCTCCATCCCACAACATAAATTCCCATAAGCTTAAGTTATAACAACTTTGATCTTTAAAAATCAGATACTCATCGAAGGATATGTCCAAGCATACAACCCCTCCAACAATACTATTGAAACGCTAGATTTAGTAATTGTAGATTACCTCTTAAGAATAGTACAATTGGACCTAAATATCCCCACATTCAACCACACATAAATAATACATGACCTTGACGACTAGAGGAATATTAAGATTACCGGACAACCACAATTACGGATGGTAGCTCTTCTATAAATTCTCATAAGCAAGGTGGTACAAGTAGAACCACTAAAATACTTTAACAACTCCAATACAACACCAATTAGATCATTCAAAATAACCAAATCTTCCCAATCTTCCCACTCAACCAAGAGAACATCACAAGATTTGGTACCCCTAATCCACCACTAGGGATACACCCACAAAAGTGAAAACACACGAGAGCATAGCTAGTGAATCATACTCACAATACTAACAACCATCATAAACACTCCGACCATTTACCTTATTATAAACCAACACTTTTAAATGAAACCTTTCTTAGGTACTCTAACAATCAATAGTAGTAAACAACTACTCAACCCAGGTGTAAGTCCTTTTAAATGCTTAATACCGGATACAATTGATCATTTCTCACCTTGCCCATTCATACCTTGACAAAATACATCACTACGAATGTAGACTCACAATGAAAAATCTGAAATGTAATTTCCATCATATAACACAATCCCTTTCTCTATCAACATTATCTTGTACCTTGAAGGATTTTATGAATTCATGGATCTCTGTTTATCATTGATCGCATCTCCATCTATCTTACCATATATTTCACTAAAATTTCAATCATACTCATTACTAGACTCAAAAACAAAACCAAGCACTTATCATCACAATCAAGCTAATGTCTGCACCCTCCTTTCTCAAGTATTTTCGATAGTTTTAACCAATCCGACACACTTGTGACATTATTACCATAGCCACAACAAAACGAATTAAATCACGCGTCTCTGAACCCAATTATCTACTCCTCTAAAGATAACTCTTTATCCTTAAGAATCAAATAAAATATTGTTGCTCTACCCTCTCTCTAAAGGTTGTACTACATCCCACCATTTTTCTTCATTATGCTAGCTCTTTAATTTCTATTCGAATGGTGTCCTACCATCTCTTATAACTTTTCATACAACCACGTTGCTCACTAAATATTAGAAAACCACAACCTTAGGTACTCGTAAGTCATAATTACTATACACAATTCGCTTAACCAACAATCTTATTATATAATTAGATCCCGTCACAATTCATCACGACTCTTATTACCATTACGCTCTGTCATCCTTGACTATCACTACGAAGTCAACTTTTTTATCAACACGACACCTCAAACTCAGGTATACTCATCAAATTCAGAGGACTAACCCAATTTATATGCACTTTCTTACTAAAATACTTCAATTTCCTTCACCGGAGTATACTCAACGGGACTTTCTTTATCCATAAGCTTGTCATTTCGGTATCAATCCATTCATTTATGGCTTAATATAAAATCACCAGTTCTCATGCTACCCTCCTTCTTCTTAACAAACAAGACAAGAGCACTCCATGAGGAAGCACTAAGACGGATGAAACCTTTATCAAGAAGACCTTGGATTTGAGCTTTAAGCTCTCTCAATTCTGACACCACCGTAGTAGACTCAATAAAGGGAGATTCGACCTCAACATCCCAAATATGAGCCAATTACTCCAAACAATCCTGCCCCACCAGTTTCCTAGCCCGAATAGAGGATATGATCTTAGCTAGCTTAGGCTTGTACACCCCTTCCCACTCTAATCTTTCCCTACCGGAGATCTCTAGAGTTACCGAGTTAGTATTACAAGTAAGCCCGGTATAATAGAAGGGACAACCAAGTCATGCCTAAGATTATATTAAGTCAGTCATATCTAGCATAACCAAATCAACCAAAATCTGAAAATCCATAACCACAACAGGACAACAGGATCTACATAGGTGACTATAACTGACTTTTCAATTGGGGTAGAAACATGGATGGGGGCATTAACTATAACACTAACCACATCAAATCCCAAGACAATTGAACTAAAACATATAAATAAGTAGAACCCGGATCAAACAAAACATTAGTCATTCGGGCACAGACAAGAGTAGCACTAGTGACCACTATAGCCATGTCGTCTTGACGGGCAACCTCCTCTCTTGGCTGCACTACTCCTCTACCTGCATTACTATTTCCCCGGCCTCCACGGCCTTACTAATTTCCTCCTCATGTGCCCAGTTTCTCCATAATTTTTAACACACTTTATAACTTATATTCGATTGTTGAACACTGAATTAGATCGTGGGGGTTAGTTCGGGTATAATTCGGGGTCCATAATTGTGACTAGGGAAAATAGGGGAGATAGGGATGAGGTTCTGTATCGCCATGTCCAGCTTTGGCAGGAGGAATCCCGCACTGGCGGCCTCACCTTGGCGGGAAAATCCCACCTCAGCGGCCATAACGGAAACATAATCCCTGCCAACAATTTTCTGGGTTCTTTTCTTTCCTAATTTCCCCTAAAGGTTCCTAGATATAACACATGAATTTTTAGAGAAAAACCCTTTAGCTAGGACAATCATTGTCTACCCCACAATCAATTTCACGTTACACGAACCAATTCATTCTTGTCAATTCAGCACCACAACCCACACATCCCCATGATACACCCAGACACTCACACGATCCTTAGTCAAGATCTTTCTTTCACAACGAATTTCAAAATACTCAAGTATTTACAACTTGCATAACTTCAACAACTAGTCCAATATATTGTACGTATCAAGGTTCGAACACATATTTATTGTGCACATAATCACCTCATCATATTCAAGCAATTATAACTTCATATTCGCAGTTAATTTAGACAACCAGAAG